>NC_087277.1:31322500-31337500 GCF_015220805.1 Pogoniulus pusillus
GTTTGGTGGTGGATGGATGGAAGAGGTTAGCGAGGAGCCTTTGCAGCCCTGCTTGTTGTTGGTTAGGTTGAGGCAGAGACTTGGCTGCGATTGGGACGCGACTGTGACATGGGCATCGATCGCTTCCATTGAGAGCAATGCAAAAACACAGCCTGGGTATGTAACACTCTCAGTGCCATCAACACTTGTTTTACTTTATATTTACTGGCGAAAAAAAACAACCCCAACCAACCAATACCTGACAGAGCGATCTGCAGTGCTTGCCTTTGAAATAAGGAATATCAACGTTTGGCTGGGAAGGTGCACAAAGAAGACTGTGGAAATAAACGGGGGGTTGAAGGGTTGGGGTGTGCGTAGGGGAAGAGCCTTGATCATCATTGCTCCACTTCCTATTCAACTGACTGTATTTAAGGGATTTCTCTCTTTTCTCGACTTGGGGAGGGTGGGGGGAGATCCTGCTAAACTGGTTGAAATCAGACAGTCAACCTTGAGGGAATATCTGCTGGTTTGCAGGGGTTTGCGGTTGCAGCCGGGAGGAAGGCACACAGCAGAAAAGCTGGCTAGCCAGCTGTTTTAACCTCTGGCACCTGGCTCCAGAGCTGGGGCTCACCAGGATTATTCAGTTATTCGTGCTATCTGTGATTGAATATTTATGGCATAGGAGCAGGAGATTCACACAGGGCATTGTAGCATCGCTTTATCCTTCAGTCGTGGGCTTTTTGGACTTGGTCAACATAAACATGTGTTCAGTCGTTTTCATTTTTGTGATAATGGCCAGAGAGAGTCAGTGAAATACAGAGTGGGGTGTGTGGGGGTGTGTGCATGTGTAAAGTGTAAATCTGCAAAAGTGAAACCTACCCAAGGAACAAAGAAAGGTCAGGTAGGGCGTCTGTGTAAGCCACAGCAATGGTACCTGCTGTTGGGTTTCTGCAGTGATCCTGCTTTATTCTTCTCTGAAATGAAACTTACCCACTAGATCCAGTTAAAACCAAAGGGAAAGCTGTGGAGGTGACAAATGGCATCGTGGGCATCTCTCAGGATGGGCAGGCAGGCGTGCGCCTCTGGTTTTGGCTGCTTTAGGTTTATTTGTGAAGACCAGAGAAAATGTATAAAGGAGGCTGAAAAGAAGGGGGGGGGGGGGGAAGCCAACAAAAACCCAACACTATTTAATATTGCAGAATTTACTGCTTCCATTCTGACCATGAGCCTAAATTTACACAATGAAATTTGATTATCTCTAATAACAATATTAGATCCTGTGCTGGATGGATGAGAATTGAGGTGGTTTTGTTGATTGCAAGGGTTTAATGTTGCATTTCAGAATCTGATGTGGTTTAGCCTCCCTTCCATTAACTGGAAAACCCCTGAGGTTTTACAATTATTTCTTAAAGATAATACATTTAAGATTGCATTGGTAGGCTGAAGAAAAGTCATAAAGGCAAGAAGGGAAGCCCTTAATAACTCTTGAGATTCAGACATGTTCAGCAGTTAGATTGGCTCTGACTTCACCAAGGGTCGACAATGTGTCATTTCCATGAAGCCAAATTGCCCTCTGCCTATATGATATTAATGTGCAAATCAATATTTCAGGGATTAAATTTCCCTTCTTCATTTTTTATGGTTTCTACCTCAATAAGTCTCAAGTCTATTAGAAGAGGCTGGATGATTTAAAATCTTTCACTGCAGAATGGCTTGTCGGAGCCTTGTTTCACAGACCGCTTTTGGATTTTCCTTCTGAAAGACTAAAGGCATTCCAAGGAAGTTGGTAGTGGAGATAGGGGCAGGCTCGCTCTTATCAAACTCTGGTTCGATTAAGGGCTTAAAAAGGTATTGAAAATATAATATATGTGCTTCTGTAATATACATACATTCTGCTGCTTGAAAAATATTATGTTAATCACCTATTGATTTATTTCCCAATCGATGGCAGCTCCTTTCTTATTAGTGATTTGTTCAGCATTCTTCAGCCTTGTTGTTAATTTTCCTAAGCAGCATGCATGAATTAATCTGCTGGTAGAATGTCTTTTGGGGCTTGTTTTGTTGGTTTGGGTTTTTTGTTGGTTTTTTTTTTTGAGGGGGTTTTGAATTTTTATTTTTTAACTTTGGAGCATATTTAAAAGCAGGCATTTTTGACCTCTGTAAGCCAACAGTTTGGTGGCGTAGGGAGAGACAGGGCACTGCTTGCATTCAGCCTTGTTTTAATGAAGCTAAAGGGGCCTTTGGTAAATATTTTGTGATCCCTGCTCGGATGCTTATCAGCAAATGTTTATTGAGAGTTCCTGATGAATATTCAGGATCAGTTAAAAATTAAATAAATTAATAATGATAAAAATAATAATAATACAAAGGAGCTATCTGATGTGGAAGGAAACAATACGTGACAGAGAATTTAGGTCAAAATGGGAGGTTGTGACTTTATCTCACAATCTTGGGAAGGCCCTACTCTATCATTTATTGTTGTTTTATAGTCTTAGACCATCTGGACCAAGTTCCGCACAGCTGCATGAATTTCATATGTGATAGAACATTTTTTCCATTCAGTGTGAAATGTTCCTTCCTAAAAACGTACACCAGACTCGCTTAATTTAGTCTGCTAAAAGAAATGCACATGAAAAAGGACAAAAGGCTCTTTAATCTCCGCAAGCTGTTTGTTTTTCTTCAAGATTCCTGTCTGTTTGGGTTTGAAAAGTCATGTTTATTGAGCAGATGATTCTGAGGTGTGACATTAAAATAATATATGAATTTTTTTTTTGGTGCTGGTTTCTGCCCTCTCAGTTAATTTGCAGAACTACTTTTTATGCCTGTCAAAACACAGAGTTAATCTATTCTTATTTACAATTAATCTCAATAAAATTAATCTTAACTATGTCTTAGTCAGTAGCTTAAAATATCTAATTATATTCAATTAACTGCTGTCATAGTAATTAACACTGCTTAATTGCCTCTGCATATATTTATGCAAAGCTCATTAGTTACTGCTTGCTCTTTTTTTTTTTTTCTCCTCCCCCCCCCCCCCCCCCCCCCCCCCCTTATTCTCTCTCCTATTTTTATGGCTCTCAGAGAGCACTGGCATTAAACCCAGCCTAGCTTGTGACAGCTCGGATCTTGGGAAACCTCTGACAATGGTCAGACCTGTGCTGGTAACCTGTTAGGTGTGCGGAGTTTTCCTCTGCAAAAAGGGTATCAGATCTGGGTCGCTGGAGAACTTCCAATCCAAATTCCGCCCCCCTTCTCCCTGCCATCCCTATCACCTCGCCCTTTCTCCTACCCCAACGCAGAGAAAAATGTTTTCTAGCCTCGTTGGTAGGAATCTGAGAGGCCAGGTTAAGCTTTGTGTTTATAAATGAAGAGCTTTTCTGCATCTGCCTTGGGGCTGTACCCAGAAGGCAGAGCTTTGCTGCTTCAGATTCAGCCAAAGGGTTAAAGACTTGGCCAAGGTTCAAACTGAGAAGCGCCCAGGGAAAGTGCATGTGAATATGTACAAGTTTCATGTAATTAGTGCTTAATTATATTAACATATGCAAATTGTCAACTTAGGAGCTTGTTGAGCTGGCAAAGATCAGCCAGGCACAATTGCCGTATTGTTCTGAAACAATAATGGATTTCAAGTTGGATTGTGAAAACACATAACTAGCTATCTAATTTAACTCATACCATGGTGAAATTTCATTAGTCTCCATGGAGACTGGTTTAATTGTGCTGACTAATGTTCTGGGCCGCAGAATGTCCTAAAAAAGAAAGCGTTGTTTGCCTAATCCACCTTACAATGACACTTGTTTGTACATGTTTCCCTTGTGTGAGAATTTGCATATGCAAATAAATAGTTTCTCTGCCCCATTTGTCATGGCTGTTCATTACCCATGAAGAGGACATTGTTACTAGGCTGTTACTGAGTCTCCCAAGACAGGATAGTGTCAACCAGTCCAGCCACATTCTTTCATAATTTGTTTCTGATTAATAGACCAGAGTGGGGCTCATTCTATTCAGGCCTCTGCAAAGGGAAGGTCACTTCTGTCACTGAAAAGAGTTTCCGCAGCAACTGAAGGTTTTTTTTTTCCTTCCCTTCTTTTCTATTCTTTTTGTTTGTTTTTTTTTCTTTTTTTTTTCTCTTCTCCTCTCTCTCTCTCTCTTTTCCCTTCCCTCCCCCTCCCCCCCCCCCCCCCCCCCCCCAAGCCTTGGCTTAAAATAATCATATTTAAAATAATGTATTCTTGCTCTAAGGAATACCTCCACTAATAATCTCTGGTTTCCTAAAGCAAGAGATAGGAAAATAAAGGAGATTCTGGTATTGGAATATTAATCCTGTTTTTGACAGAAAGGTAAACTGATATAATTGCTTTTCAGTCGCAGGAATGGGGGTTTATACAAGTGTGAAAGCATCGGAAAAGGATTAGCATTTTTTTGCATAATGAAAAGCTCTGTTGAATAGGGCACTGAATGGTTGACTGAATGACTGAGATGAAAGGAAGATGAAAATGCAGGCTCCTCTTTCTTTCTGCCTCTGTTCAGCTCTCCCTAAAGTTATGTTTGTCCAAGACTTGAGAAAACAAGCAGAAGCGCCGATTTTGGGAACTCGGGCGTCTTAGCGAGCTGCCATCGTCATGTGAGGTAATATCTGAGAGCAGCGCGGCCAGGGGATGAGCACAGGCAGCTTTGCGAGGAGGGCAGCTCCGGCGGCGTGACAAGGAAACCAAATATTGACTATTGGGTATCGAGGATTCCCAGCACTTCGCTGGGGGGTGGGGGGGCAGGGGGTGGGGAAGGAGAGCGAGAGGGAGGAGCGGGGCTGGCAGGGAGGGAAGGAGCTATTTTAGAAGTTGCCAATGGAAATTACGCATCAAGGCATAATAATCTAATAAAGTTTGGTATTCGGGGAAGCGGGCTTTAGTCAATATCTGCTTTAATTATTAAACTAGTGCTCTGCTGGAAAAAGTTACCAGGTCTGACTCAGTGCGGAGGCTTTTCGGTGGTGTAGGAGCCTGGCTGGGGACAAACCGAGTGGGGGTTGTGGCTCTGAAAATGGGGAAAGCATCCCCAGACAGAAAGCCAGAACACGCAGCTCAGGAACGGAGTTCTCCGCCTGACCCCAGCAGCATGCTTGGGCTGCTGAAAGCATTTGGATCCCGCTGGATCCAGGTGGCAAGATGGAACCCTAGCCCCCACTGCCTTCAAGTGGAGCAGGATCAGGCCCACAGACAGGGCTGCAACTGGTTAGCTGTTGACAATGTGATCAGTTCTTCTAATTATGTTCTCTCAACAGTAATTAAGGCAGTTAAAATACCATGAGTGTTGAGCCACTTTTGAAAGTGGGAAGTGGTTCTTTTGTACGTATGTAAATCAAATGCAGTGTGAATAATTATTTGTCTGGATGCATATTAAATAGACTCTTTTTTTTTCTTTATTTTTTTTTCTCTTCCCTCCCTTCTCCCCTCCTCCCCCCCCCCCCCAGGTCAACATAATTACTGATTTAGAGCTGCTGTGGAAACGTGTTGGGTAGTTAGGCTAAATATTAACTTATTTGGGGGGATTTTTAGTTTGCAGGATGTTTGTCTGTAAAGGCTTGTTAGTTGAGTACTGAGCTGGAGCTGATCGTATTTAAACAGTTAGAGACGCCTCTAAGAAATTAGGATGATTTGTGACTAAGAAGAGTAAAACTCCAAATGCAGCAAAAGCTGCCTAAGAAAAAAGTCACCAAAATGCTCTCTTTTTAGGCAAAGTTAAAGACCTTCTGTGGGGTTTGAGAATGTTTTACTGCAAACTTTATGAAATTCCTTCAAGCTCCTCTTAAAGGAAGGTGACTGGGGGATATTCTTTCATTCTGGGAACAGCTTATTAGTCTATTGCCATAAGAAAAAATGTGCTAATTTAAAAAATAAATTCATTTATATTTTAAAATATTGTTAACCAAGCACCATGTGTTGTCTCTGGCAATGTTCCAGCCACCGTAGGACTGGATAACACATGGGTTAATAATAACTTATGCGATGTCTGCATTCTTACTGAATGGGCAGCACATGGAGATGCTGGGATTCAGGATCTTACTGAATAAGGTGTAAACCAGAATGTACTCATGTGAACAGACTGGAGAAACAAAAAGACATGTGTTGCTCGCTTGTAGTTGGTGGTTGTAGTAGGTAAAACACGCCTAGGAGGTTCTGATGGGTTATCATTGAGATCTGTTGCTGTCTTTGAAAGGGGTGAGAAGCACATTTATTGATAGCAGGGTTCAGCAGACCTGTAGAGAAAGAACTTGAAGGGCAGCAGGTTTAATCTTTCGTATATATGACTCTGTTCCTTTTTAATAGCCACTCCACGGCATTTTAGTGCCAGTATTTTCATTATTACTGCAGCTGAGTTCCAAACTAAGCCAGAGAAGTTGGGACCTGGCTGAAACGTGGCAATTGTATTGAAGAATGACTTTTTCTGCCTTAAACAAATATTCTGAGGAATGACTTAACTAAGTTATGTGATCAAAATAAAAGCTCATCTTATCAAGATGCTCTGTTATATGTTCACCCTACTTAGAATCAGCTTTTGGTTAAGAGAAGGAAGGGGGAAACAGTTGAAGGGAGATTTGAAGACAGTTTGTCTTTATTTGCTTTTGGTACGTTTGAGAACAGTTTTAAAGATGCTCAGGAGCAGGGATCCCTTTACAGACAAAGCTGGCAGACTTTGTAGTACTCCTGGGGATCTGATAAACTCTACCAGCTCCCAAAAAGGTCAAGAGTTCACAAACTAAAGGCTGCATGTACAGGATAGACCAGGGTGACTCTGAAAACAAACATTTGCCATATAGGTTGCCATAGAACAAGTGATGCGCACCCTAGGGGTACCTCTAAAACTGTGTTTAAATAGCCAAAGGTTCTGCTTCTGAAACAAAGAAATCCTTACAAAATGCCTGTGTTGATGTAAACGCAGAAGAAGCAGATTCTTCCCATTCACTCCAAACCAAACGAGGACTCCTCTGAAACTGGAGGAGTGAGATGGGTGTAAAACTGGGCAGAGGTACAGGTTTGGTACCAGCAGAAATATAACCAGTCCTTTAGTAGGATGATAATGGTCCTCTAAAATCAGATGTACAAGTTTTCATCTCCTTTTGTGCTACCATTTCATTTTTAGGGGTGATGTGCAGGAGGCACCAAGAGGGTCCCTGAGGAAGGTTTTCCAGAGGGGCTGATGTTGGAGAGTCAGGTCTGTTATTTTTCCCAGGTAACAGCAGAGCTGAAGGCCTGGCAGCAGCAGCTGCTGGAGGCTTGCTCCTCCCTGTTTTGACACCGAAGCTGCCTTATAAATTCACCTAATCTGAGCTGACAGGGCACCTGTCACTGGTGGTGCTCCAGTGTTTGTGGCTCTGATGGAAACCTGGAGTAATCCCAGTTATTTCCACACTTGTTCCAGAAGATGGTAATGTAACAGATCAACATAATCCCTTTCTGAAGAATAACAAAAACATAACTTCCTCTGCTCCCCTGGCTGGTTGGGATAGGGACCTCTAATTTTTAGCATGCAGAGAGCCAGAAGGTTTACAAGAAGAAAATGGAGTTGGGGAAGATCCTTGGATTTGCCAAGTGTTACATGAGGGTTTCAAATGCAGGCGGTTTCCCTGTGTGAGAGAGCAGGGCTGTCCACTTTCAAATGAGAGTTTCTCCCTCTCTAATACCTAGCTCTTCTTGTGCCTTCCCTGCTCCAGGAAATAAGGTTCTGAGTGAAAAGTAGCTCCTTAAACAAGCAACTTACTCCTGTGGGTTTCATTCTGGTCATATATATGTATGTGTATGGTTATTGATTTTGTTTACAGCACCAAGGGTTTAAATTAAAGGAAATGCAACACTTCTGAAGTAAATTATTTTGCTGTATGGCAAGTGCCACCCCTCGATCCTTCGGTTCCTTTGAGTTTTATGAACCTCTCTCCCAAACCCCCCCCGGAAGTCCCTTCCTCTGCTGTTGTCACCGCGGTGCATGAGGGACGACTCTGCTGCAGCTCAGCAGCCTGCTCTGGGACCTTTTCCAGCAGGTGCAACCCATGGCTGGAGGGCGGCAAAACGTGATTTCTCCCTGGTCTGTCCGCCAGCACGCACCGGGACGGGCGTTCCAGCTCCACTGGAAAAGCATCACCGGAGTTTGTAAGTCCCAGCTGGTCTGACCCGCGGGCTTCTCTTCTCGCCTCTCGGATCGTTTTCCCAGCGCTGCTGCTGCTGTTTCCAGTTTTGACCAGGGCCTCTTCCAAAGTCCAGCGCCGCCTCATCGATTTCTCCGGGCTTGGATCAGGTCCTCGCACAGAGGAGCGTCAGCCACTGAGGCAGCCGCCGCCATTCAGGCAGCGGCAGGTCAGCGCCGCCGAGCAGCCACCGCCGCACCGCCTGGCCCCGAGCCCAGCCCCGCTCCCCGGCCCGGGCCTGGCCCCTGCCCCGACCCGGCTTGGCCCTGTGCTGGGAAGCTCTTGCTGAGATCTCAGGGCAGAGCGGTGCGGTCACTACTTTCTCTTTTTTCCCTGAGTGGGTGGAAAGGCAACGAGAGACAATGGAGTCAAAAAATGTTAATTTTCAGCTGTAGCAGAACCCGGGAGCCTGAGAATAATTGAGCTACTAGAGAGTCAGTTCGGCCATCTGGAGATTTTGACATGTCCAGAGGAAAAAAAAAGGGGGGGGGGAGGGGGGCAAGGGGGAGGAGAGAGACCTTAAAAATGAAGGAATTCATTCCCTGCTGAAATGTATTCTCCAGGCAGGCTGCTGCTGCTTTCACGTTGCACAGCACAGGTCTCTCCCAGGGGCTTGTGCATCAAAGGCGTGCGGACTGGAACAACTGGTGGCTCGCCACAGTTGGATGCGAATGTGTCTTTGGCCCAGCACCGAGCTCTTAGGAGTTGCTATCAGTTTGTTTTTCAGTGCTGCTGCTATTTAAAAATAGATGTTGAAGCTGTTTGATTTTTTTTTTCAACACAAAGGCAGTGACTTATAAACACTCCTGGTTTCGGCTGTCGCTGCGCAGGAAGGGTCGCATCTGCTCTCAGCATAATGATGGTTTTGGTCTGGTTTGTTGTACCTGGTTTTAATGATTAGAGGCAAAGGCGTCAGGAATCTTTTAGGTTTGTTGGAAAACAATCTGTGCAATTGAAGCAAATGCTGAATTGTCTAATGGTTTGTCAGGGAATTACTTAGGCCGCACGGCGTAATGGTATTTTATGAGCTGTCGTTTGTTTTGAGGAAGAAAAGGGTGAGTTTTATGCCCTGTGCTACGGGGAAGCTTGGCACAGAGACGGGACAGCCTGCGGACGGGAATGCCTCCAAAAAGGTGGGCCGGGAGATGGCCAAAAGGTGAAGACTTGAGAAGAAATTGGGGTGGGTCATTTCTTTCCTGAAATGAAGCAGGGTACAGATTAGGAGCCATTAAGGTTTGCCAGGAGTTGCTGGTCATAGAAGCCTGTTTAAGTGCTCACTGTCAACAAGGAAATCATGGGCAGCACTTAAAGTGGCTCACCTCTGATTTATTCATAAACCTCACACGAGCACTTGGCTTTGTTCTTGCTCTGGTAAGGGGGAGCTGATGCCAATAAGAACAGGAATAAAGAGCTTCTTGCATGGTCCAGAAGTGAATAGCACTTTATCTCAAAGCATGACCTCCATTCCCAAGGTCTGTTGTGTTACAGTTGACTCTGCTAGATGTGTATTCTCAGATGAATTGCTAGAAGAGGTTACAACAAATATATACTTTGTAAGCCCTCTAGATGTAACAAGAACGGTGTAACTGGAACTTAGGTTCTAACTTGACAGAGAGGTTGTGGTATTCGTCGTGAACTGAGAGATTTCCGCTTCAGACAGTGCTTCGTGTCGGTGGTTTTAGCCTGAGTCAGAAAACAGTGAGATTCTGTGGCTGGGAGTCAAGAGAAAATTTTATATTCTTTAAGGGATTCACGTGAGAAATGGATGCTGATAAAAGCCAGCCCAGAGAAATATGAAGTCTCTCAGAAGCCAAAAAAGTGGAAAAACAAAGAAAGAAAGATGAGGGAAAAAAAGAAAGGAGAGGGAAAAAGCTGCCTTGGTTTTCAGACAGATTTGTTTGCTGCTTGCTGCTTTATTTTTGTTTCTCTAAAAAAGGCAAAGCAGTGCTCCCAGTGCAGGATGGGGGAAGGGACCTTTCCAAGCCGGTCAACTGCCATGTTTGCACTGGGGCAGAGGTTGAGTACAGTTACTTAAATCCCCAGAGAAACATTTAGTTAACGCCAGTCCCTTTCTGATCCCGCCTGAGTCTGCTTCCCTTCTCTGCTGTTTTTAGATGGAGCCTGTTTGTTGCTGTGTTTAGGTTAGGTTTTTAAACCGGCTTGCATTTTCACAACAGATTTGACCAAAAGAGTCATAATGGAAGACAGCGATGAGAGTTAATGATACGTCTTTGATAAAGCAGTCCTCGTGTGCAATCTGATCACAGCCATCAGCTCATTTGTCATGGCTGAAGTGAAAATGTCAGGACCAATGAGTGTATCAGTGCTGAAGGGGGCGAAAGGGCTTTTGGAGACACTTTTGTGCTGGGAGTGGGCCATAGCTTAGATGCAGCTCTAGGGAAATACTGGGATTAGCCAACTCTGTGCACAAATCTCTAGCATAACAGAATTAGTTGGGAAAATGAGGTTTGTTGGGGGGGAGGGGGGGGGGGAGAAATCTGCAGAACTGCTTTAGGCTGCAGCCCAGGAGCTATGCAAAACAGCAAGGCGTTTTGTTGAAACAATGTTAGCAATGTGAAGGTGCGGACGTTCCAACAAAAAAAGCACAACTGGTAGCCAGCAGTCCCAGAAGACTGGGACTCTTAAAAAAGTTCCGAGTTGCACACAGTGGGAAGTGATGCAGCATATGTAGATACAGACAGATGTTGATGGTCTTTTTGCATGGGTTAGTCCAATGAAAAGGTAAGGGCAGTTTTCTCCTCTTTACTGAGGAGGTGTAATTCGTGCTGTAGGGTTGTAGAACTGTAGAATCGTTTGCTAGACTGGGACTCTGGTGTGGCTTGGCCTCTTCTCTTCTGGGTCTGCACAAGGTGATTCTGAAGAATATCACAGCAGGCAGGTGTGGGATAACCTATGGTATGTGCTTGCCTCTGAAAAGCCAAGGTTTAGCAGCCCTCATGTTTTGGTGTTTTTCTGCCCCTGTTCATCGTGAGAACTCTGGATGCTTCTGGCAGCCGGTTGCTATTCTGTTTTCCAACCTTGGTAGACTCATGATCTCAGTGGTGTCCTGTCTAACTGCTTTGCCTCTCTCTCTCAGTGTTGGGTTTTCATTTGTCACCGCTTGGCTTTCTTGGAAACCTGCTACTTGTCCTTTGGTACTCCTCATGTTGCATTCTGTTACATACCTAGGAAGAGCAGGGTGCTTTTGCCACTACGTTGTTCATTAAAATGCCGAAGAAAATTGATTTCTTTGAGGTGAGGACCTACTTGCCAGTCCTACTCTGCTGCTGTGGAGCTGTGTAGGTGTCTAAGCAGGTAATGCCATTGCCTGTGCTGTGCCAGCCCAGGAGGGGTGAGACCAGTGCGTGGAGCGGTTCCTGAGGACTCATCTGAATGCTAGACGTGTGTGGATAATTGTCTGTCTGTCTGCACCGGTTAATAATGGCTGTTTGCCCATGGAGGGGATATTCACCTGATTTGCTCTGCTTCCCATGTGTTTGGCCGTGCGGAATTGGGGTGTCCTACCTTTGCGGGGGTGCAGCAGGCTGCCAGCACTGGGGCTGAGAGTGCTTCTTCCTTTTTTTGGTGTTGCTGCGAGTCGATCACCTTTCCTTTGGATTTAATGGAAGGCTGAGAAGGAAATGTCGAGGATTGGCTGTCACCATTCCACATGGCCCTGGAGTGGCGTGGTGGAGGAGGGCATTGGCCCTCGCCATGCACTGGGGTACCGGCATGACCATGCCACTGGCGTGTCTCACGCAGTGCCTGTCTGTGGCAGAGAGCTCTCCCTTCCTTTGTTGTTTCCCCAAACCTTGAGTGTAAATTTGGCAGCAGGCAGAAGGAGCAGGTATGCTACCTGGGGCGGGGTGCAGCACAGGGGATGCGCGGCAGAGCCTTTGGCTATGGCTCAGGTGCTAGATAGCCTCTGGTAAGCCCTGGCCTCCTTGCAGCAGGCTTGCAAATAGCGTGTGAGGCTGCCTTCTGTGGCCATGGGCTTCAGACCTGTGGTCCTTCTGGGCCTTCTTATGCTATGAAGTAAAGATGCCAGGTGACCTGGAATAGAAATGTGGCATAAAGCTACAACCTTTAGACCCCAAACACTTCTCTGTTTCTGCGCGTCAGAGTGAGTGGCAGTGGCAGAGTGATTCGTTTAATCTAACTAGTACTTATCTTTGTTAGCAGTCTGCAGGTTCCTGCCGTTACACATACAGTGAATTGTCCTCTTTCAGATAATGCACTTGTACAGCCTCTTTGTTGTTGTTGTTTTGTTTCTTTAATTCTATTGATTTACAGTATGGAAGTGAAATATCTGATACCTGTTTCCTGCACTTTGACTGTATGCAGTCAAAGGAGCTGATGAGATTCTTCCCTCCCTTCCACCAGCCCTTTAGCTGTTTTAAATGTATAATTATCATTGCATGTCATTTGATAGCTGCACTAATTGCTGCCAACCATTGTCTGTTTGCACTTAATGCTGAAACTTGATCAACATCCTGCTTTGGTTGATGTTTGATGGTAAACTTTAATTAACTCTTATTGCATTGAAGAAGAGCTCAGTCTCTGTGCTAACTAATCATTTACCTTCATTATGTCCTGACAGCTCCACTTGTTCCTGGTACTAATAGATACACCAGTCAGTAAATAAACCTGCAAACCCTCTTGCCTTGAAGTTGTTCCACATCAGTGTTGCGTTGCTTAAAGTATAAAGGCATAAAGATAATGATTTCAGTCTGGTTTGTACCCCTGCTTTTCCAGACACCAATCCCAAATTGCCTTTTTTCATGCTAGACAATATAATTTTAATAGTAACTGTAGATTTCAGATAACATTCTTTCTTCAGCGTGGTTCCTATATACATGCATCTTTTGAATCAATACAATTAAGCTTGTCTCCTGTTGGAATTCTTGTAATTATTTTTCCTGAAATACTTTTCCTGTAATGATATTGAAGTTAAAGTAATCAGGTTACTGGCAGATCATGTAAAATTCAACTCAAAATTGCTGCCTGCTTGATTTTAATTTGTCTGACATCAAGTTTGTTTGAAAAGGGATAATATGTGGTTAAACCAAGGAGCTTATAATTATAGTTGACATTTGTTTGTTTATAATGAAATCTAATTAAAGTTCATACATTTTAAAACACAAAAGTTAATTACTGAATTGCTCACTTCACTTATGCACAGCAGTCAAATTAACTTGCGGAGCAGACACAGGAAAAAAAAAGGAAGAAAGACAAAAGACTCTGCATAATAAAAACAAAATGCCCAGCTGATCTTGGCAATAGAAAACAAATTTGCCATGATAACATTCTAGAAACAACAAAAGCTTTATTAATAACTAAACTGTTTAAAAAACATCCTGCATTTTCACTGACCAGGCTGCTTTTAATCCAGAGGCATATTTAAATGTTTAACGTGATTTGCAGTACCCACAGCATGCCTTTTTTTTTCCCCCCCAGATGCATAATGGGAAGAGCCTTGCTCTCCTGTAAATGTGCTCAAAAGCACCAGGCTTTTCTTCTTCTTTTTTTTTTTTTTTTTTTTTTTTTTTTTTTTTTTTTTGTCATTTGGTTCCATCAAGACATTTTCTGAACTCATCTGGAGTCATAGCATCTCCCCAAGACCTGCGATGTTTGCTTGACTACCTGCCTTGTGCTCACTTCTAGACAGGCGATTGCAGAATATTCAGCACGCAGGCAAATGAACATTAGGCAACTGAAAAGAGTACTTTACCATTTATTTCACAGCTGGGTTTGAGACAGCAAAGGGAGGTAGGTGAATACTGTGGAGTCACTTTGCCTGCCTAGTCATGATTTGTTAGCTTTGCAATTCAATCTTACCTTCTGCGTGTGCTGACAGAGGGACACTGCCAGGCTTTGGTGGCATCAAAAAGTTTGTGATGATTCACACTTTGAAAGGTGATGCTACTCTGGTTTGCACCATTAAAGTAGTTTTTCTGTACACTTACTTACGCTAACATGGCACTGTTGCTAGAGGAGATTAAGTCAAAGGAAGCAAACCCCTCCATTTCTGTAATGGTTTTCACCAAAGCTGTGAGTGCAAAGGGATCTCTTTGATAGTGTTTGAGAACAGGTGACAGACCCAGGCAGGGGGATTTTTCACCAAGACAATTAGGATTAATTTTCTAGCTGCTTCTATTTAATTTAGTTCCACGTGAGTTTAAAACAACATCTAATGTAAACTAACTTCAGTCAGAGTTAAAGAGATTAGACGGTGAAAGCTTTACAGATTGGGAGTATTGACATATGAATAAACACAGTAAATATGATTTATTAATTCCTAAAATGATTGATGCAGCAAATTTCTTGCAAGGGAAAAAAGAATATGGATCTGATAGCTAAGCTTTATGTTGAGCAGGATTATTAATTTGAACTTCCAAATTTAGTAGGGATTTTGGGAGTGAGAAGGGAGAGCACGGGGGCTTTTTCATTAGTGGCTTGCTTGTAAAATGGAGTGTAATTTACATAACCTTTCATAGTGTATAGTGTGTGTGTTATAGCACAGGAGCTGATTGATTTGTAGATTAGTATTTATTTAGTAAAAGAAAATCAAAGGGATTAAGCAGTCATCATTTTAACTCTTAATCCTGCTTTGCATAGCTGAGACAAAGGGAGATGATTAATGCTCCAACGTTCACTGGGTCACTATCATTCAGATGCACCTTTCTCCCCAAAGAAAGGGGAAAAGTTGGTGCCTCCTCCTTGTATTGGCAAACAAGAGTTTTCTGGCAATACTTTAGCTGATTAGGCCATTCTTCATCACTAATGAAGTAATCGCTGGAGAACCTCAGTGTCAGGTGGAAGAGGGGAAATATGGTATAGAA
>NC_087277.1:31340000-31342500 GCF_015220805.1 Pogoniulus pusillus
CCATAGAAGAGGGCTGGGACAATCTCAATTAAGGAAAAAATAAAAGAGGCAGAGGTAAAACTGGCATTTGGGATTCTTTGTTCTAATGGGAAGTCTGCATTCTAAATGCAGAGGAATTCTCCCATTGTTCCCAGAGCACCCCCTTTACTTCAGCGCAAAGCTGGCTGTAGGTGGGTTGCTTTGCGATGTAGCCGAGCAGAGTTTAGAGCACAGTTTGTGCAGGAGGAGAGCAGGGGCTGGCAATCGCAGGCTTTCCCTACATTGGCCAGGAGTTCTGAGCAAGGGATTTGCATGATCCAAGTTAGTGGCCTTGTGAATTACTGCGAGAAGTTGCCATGCTAAGCAGAGCGGCAGGTACGTATTGCTGTGAACTCAGCTGGCAGAGCTGTGGGCTTGCTCCGTGTCTTAAGGCTGTCCAGATAGGTGCCTAACAGCTCCAGATTTCTGCGTTTTGTCGTTGCGGTGGTGTAGGCTTTGCAGAGGAGGTGTGCAGTAGGCTTTGCGTTGTGCTTGCTTTTGTCCAGAGAGCTGCAGGCTGTCGTAGAGACTTTGTGGAATACTGCCGTCTCCGAGGCACTCCTTCTCATGTGCTCTTTCTCAGCTATGACTTTGTCAAACTTTGATAGAACTCTCATGGAAAGGTCCCTGGGGGAAGGGGAGTTGTTTTGGTTTTTATTTTTCACTGTTGCAGACGTTGTAACCTCTAATAGGATGCATGTTCCCTCATCTACTCCATGCAATCAGCAAGTCATGCCGGCAATCTTTCATTCCTCCTCAAGGTATAATGATTTCATCTACCCCTAACCTTACAAACACGGCCAAAAGACTGTAAACAGCTCGGACGCAGCAGTATACCTTGTGGCTTTGCTCTCTCTGCTGCTCCTCAGTTCAAAGATTTAGTATTTGTTTGAATTGGAGTGAAATATGCTCTTGTTTATACAATTGTGATCAGAGGGCTGATGTCATTGTTTAGGGCTGATTAATACCCCCGTTACGTAAAGAGCCTGCGGACTGGCAACGTGCAGTTTGCTTAAAAATGTTGATGAAGTAACAGGAGTGATGTTATGACACTTGTTACCGGGATGCTTTCGCTGCTTTGGTTGGGCTCTGGTTTGTGTGCTGATTTTATTTTTTCCTTTGGTTGCGTGATGGAAGGTTTAAAAATTTGTTTTAGCTCTGCTAAATCTGTTTTGGACTGGAAATTGCCACAGCAATTGGCCCAGCAGAGCAGGACTGTGGGAAGAAGAGGAGGGATGAAGTGCTGTGCTGCAGAACCACTTTTCCTTTCTACCTAAAATTATTTCAAGCTTATCAGTGCCATCCTAGTCACAGTACAGTGCCCATGCCCACCAGTGCTCTGGCAGCTGTTTTTGTGTGCGTGCTGGGCACGGTGATGCTGTGGTGCACTGTGATAGACTGTGGAGCTTGCTTCAAGCAGCAAAGATTAGCTGGAAAGCCACAGAGAGGGCTAGGAGAGTTGTGGGCAGTTGCATCTGGCTCGTTTGCGGCATTAACTCTTTCTTCATCAGTTGATGTTGCTTGCTGAAGAGGTTTCACCCTGACTGAGCTGTGCATGCTTGTGGGTAGGACAGAGTTACTTTGCATGCATTCCTGTATCACCGCAGGAAATCAAAGAGGAGTAGCTACTGCCTCTTTTTGGCTGCAGCAGCCCCCAGAACTTCCTGCGTGCATGCTGGTGCCAGCCCCGCGTGCATCCCCACGCCTGCATGTGTGTTTACGCATGACCGGAGCGGCCCCGCCAGTGCGGCTGCCGAGTGGATGCATGTAAAAATGCTTTGTAGCAGCTTTGTTTATCCTTTTGTGTCAGAGTTGAGAGCTATCAGGATGAAGGTGTTTATGCCAGTCCTCTGCCGATGGAAGGGGCTGGGGCTTGCTTTCTGGTGGAACTGTCCCCGTGCAATGTTTAATGTGTAGAAGGCCTTAGGAGGAGAAGGCGTTAGAGGTGCAAGCTTCCATCAGAAAGCAGGCACTGTTTGTGAAGATTTGCCAAGGGGGAAGGTAAACATGCTCATCTCTGGACTAATTAGAGAATTATTAGGTTTTCATGCTCTTTGTGATCAGATTATTTCAAAAGGTTTTTAAATTGCATGTGTGCCATGAGCATAATTAACCTGGATCTCATCAATGATTAAAATTACACACCAAGCTTTGTGACGTTTGATTTAGGAGCAATTAGGCTGTCATTTTAGCCATCTCAGATACCAAAACTAATTTTGATTCATTTTCATTCTATGCAGATCTTCTGATGTATCTTAAACAGATCACTTCCTCTCCCTGATTTGGCTGACAAGATTAGATTTGATTACACTAAAAAAAAAAAAAAAAAAAAAAAAAAAAAAAAAAAAAAAAAAGTAGCTATCCTTCATACTTAATATCTTGGTGACCTTCACTGCAGCCTTTCCTAGGAAAGCATTTTTGTTTCCTTTTTGATCCCGAGATCACACCGAGCTGCTTTCATTCAGCAGCGTAGCACCTGGCT
>NC_087277.1:31347500-31417500 GCF_015220805.1 Pogoniulus pusillus
GACATCATGCCCAGTAGGAGTAATTAAAGCTATCTGATGAGGGAATTTAGAAGTTGAAAGGGATGATTGTAATTGATCTTGATTCAATCCTATTACAGCTTTTTATAGTTTAAGCTCTAGAGAAAGCAAATTCCTTGTCAAGGCTTTATTTTACGGATTCCTTTGTGTGTGCTCTGCTTGCTGGTCTCTACTTTCCCTTTTAATTTTTTTCTCTCCCCATAGTAAATAATGAGCTGCCGCCTGAAATCCGGCTTGCCAGTGGTCAGCTAATGGGTGATGACCTGTCCCTCCTTACTGCAGGAGAGCTGTCACCTTACATCAGTGACCCAACGCTGAAGCTTTTCCAGTGTGCTGTTTGCAACAAATTCACCTCTGACAGCCTGGAGGCCCTAAGTGTGCATGTGAGCAGCGAGCGCTCGCTCCCCGAAGAGGAGTGGAGAGCTGTAATTGGAGACATCTACCAGTGCAAGCTCTGTAACTACAACACTCAGCTCAAGGCCAACTTCCAGCTCCACTGCAAGACTGACAAACACATGCAGAAATATCAACTGGTGGCTCACATTAAAGAAGGGGGCAAAACGAATGAGTGGAGGCTGAAGTGCATTGCCATTGGCAACCCCGTTCACCTCAAGTGCAACGCCTGCGACTACTACACCAACAGCGTGGATAAATTGCGCTTGCACACCACCAACCACAGGCACGAGGCCGCCCTGAAGCTCTACAAGGTAAGCCCCTGGCAGCCATCGCAGAGTAGGAGATGAAGCACTTGGGTGCTGACCCAGCAATCCTTTGGTTGTGTGTCCAGTGTGTGCAGAGCCAACCCAAAGCGATGCAGGCGCGGCAGGGAGGAGTGCTCCTGGTGAGCTGCATCAGTTCACTCGAGGAGCCCTTTCAGATGGGAACACAGAGAATGACAGATTCTGTTGTTTTTTTTTAAAACAAGTTCACTCACAACAAATGACCAGAGGGGTTTTACAGCTCTTGTAGTCTTCTCAGGCTTCACCCATTCCATTTTGAATAGAAGCTTGATGGTGGCGATGGGCAATGCTGATGTTTCCGTAGGGCATAGGGAAGGAGATCACTTTCTGGCACGTGGGTTTGTTTGCAGCCCTGATCTATCACAGCCAAGTTATTTCACATTGGTATTTTCAGTAAGCACATGGGATATGACCAGGGATATTCCAAAGTAAGCACTATCATCCTTTTGTCTGCCCTCCTTGCCCAAGCCAGTAATGATTTTTCACAAGCATGAAAGAGTGTGGTGCAGATAAATATGTTAGCAGAATGGTGACTATAATTTTATCTTTCCTGGAAAAAACTCTGTGGCTGTAATGAATATGTGGGAGTGATGAATACCGCTTATTACACAACTTGTCGTGACTTTTCCCAAACCCTAATTACGGGGTAACTTATTTTCTGCAGCGTGTTTACTGGATGGGCTTGATTGTCCTGCTTGGTGTACAAAATATAACATACTCATTTCCAAGATGAATAACTTTCTAACTTATTAAAAAAACCAACAACCCAAAACCCCAAAGAAACCTTCTTTTGTCTAGGGGGTATAAAAATTCAGGAAATATTGCAAACCATTAGTCACTGTAACAAGCTCTAAATATGATTAGAAAATCCATTTTGCAAGTGTTATCTATTGATTCCTACTAGAAATCTGTGATAACTAAACTATCAGGAGTTATCTGCGGCTCACAGCGACGGCACTGCCGCGCCTGCGTGTGCGGAATGAGTAGCGAAGAGCCTCGGCACACCTCTCATTTAAGCAAGAAATGAGGTTTCTTCTTTTTCCTGCTTGTTTTCCTGGTGTTTGTCCTTGTTTCGGTGGTTGTGCTGAGCTGATGCAGGGTGCACAGACAGCAGGAAGGGCTTTCAGTTTGCAGCCTGGTGGTTGTGTGCTTGGTGGATCTGCTGGGGAGGAAAATGGCTGCAGCACCAGGTTGAATCTCTTGTCCCACAGTGCTGGCTGCTCTGCTCGTTTCATTTCAATTGCATTTGGCTTTAACTGTAGGGATGGGATCTTTTGTGCTTATTCATTGATTAGGTTTGGAAAAGAGCTTCGAGTGCAGTGCCACAGCTAGCCTGCCTTCAGAAGGTCCTGCTACCTGCTATCCATGAAGTGGTGCCTGGTTCCCTCCAGTTCCCCTGGCTGTGGAACCACACTCCTAGGTCAGGTTTCTCCAGTGAGGAAAGCTAAGCATCGTTGGCTGCCACCTCTTTTTCTGGATCGTTTCGGTGATTGGGTTTGCAAGGCTACTATTGGGAGAGATGCTGCTGCAAACCGTGTTGCAGAAAGGAAAGACAGAATGGCAAGGCAGAGGGCATGCCTCAGATGGTTTCACTGCCAAGGTTTTGGAAACTGCTGAACGTAAAATGCTGAGTTTTTCAATAAAGCTATGGGCATAACTCTGGAGTTGCAAGGTAGAAGCTTTCTACTCAGGGCAGCAGTGTCTCTTCACACACTCAACTCAGTCCCTAGAGAAATCTGTGTCAAGTAGGTTTGGGTTTGCAGCATGTCCTACAAAACATCTGACTCAGTGCACTAAGGGAGAGAGTCTCAGCTCTTAGCCTTCAGCACTGAGAATGTCCTGCCGCAAAACCTGCTGCCTTGCCAGATGCTGGCTTGTTGGATGGAGCAGTTCCATAGCGTGTGTGGTGTAGCTGTCACACGCGGCAAATGACCACTGCTAACCTCTGCAGCACTTAGGGTAAAAGAGTCCACAGGGGAGAAGAAAAGCATAAGCTCTTAGACACCCTCCTGTCCTACAGAAGGACAGTTGGAAGTGTACTGCTGGTTAGTTATAGAATCATGGAATGTTTGGATTGGAAGGGACCTTAAAGATCATCCAGTTCCAACCCTTTCCATTGGCAGGACACCTCCTGCTAGACCAAGCTGCTCGAGGCCTCGTCCATCCTGGCTCTGAACACACCACAACTGCTCTGAGCAACCTGTTCCAGGGCCTCACCACCTTCATGGGGAAGGATTTCTTCCTCATGTCTACTTTAAATCCAATTTCTTCTAGTCTGAAATCATTTCCCCTCATCCTGTCACTCCACACTCCTGTAGCTCACTTCAAATACTGGAAGGCTGCTTGAGGGTCTCCCTGCATCCTTCTCTTCCCCAGGCTGAACAAAAACAACTCTCTCAACCTATCTGCAGAGGAGAGGCTCTCCAGCCCTGTGATCATCTTTGTGGATTCCTCTGGGCCTGCTCCAACAGTTCCACGTCCTTGTGTGGGAGGTGCAGAGCTGGCCTCAGGACTCTAGGTGGGATCTCAGCAGAGCAGAGGGGCAGAATCCCCTTCTTTGGCCTGGTGCCCAAGCTTCTGGGCATGCAGCCCAGCACAGGATTGGTTCATGTCGAGCTTCTCCTCACTTAGCACCCAAAGTCCTTCTCAGCTCTGCTCTCCATCCGCTCTCCATCCAGCCTGGAGCTGTGCTTGGGATTGCCCCAAGGCAGGTGCAGGACCTTGCCTTTGGCTTTGTAGAAGTGATTAAGCAAGAGCAAAAGTCCTGTCTCCTGCTAGCTGGCCCTTTAAAGACTTCTCCTCAGGACTGCTAGTGAAATCTCAGCTTTTACAAGAGTTTCTGTCCCTCCGGACTGCCTGGAGAAGCTTGGAAATTTGATCCCTGCTAAGTTTCACAGCTCTCAGACAGCAGATAGCAGGCACAGACTGTTTTTACCTAATCCCATCGTAAGGCTAATTTGAAGGAGAGGAATGAAGCAGTTGGGGTATTGGCATTATTCTTGGGTGTGCCGAGTAACCCCAGAGTCATAGCTGTGCTTCCGAGCAGAGCGTGACACCTCTGCTGGCACCCAGCACCCCTCGCTTTGACTTGTGAGTGTGCACCCAGGCCTCGGGGTGGGAATAGTTGAGTTTTTGGAAGCCTCTAAAGTTAGCTGCTAGCAGCCTTGATAGTTTTGTGAATCTGTTGACACCAAAGGAGTTGTAAACTTTTCTCTGGATGCATCAGATAAACTTTTGGAGCACCTAAGAAAAAAAAAAAGAACATTAATTTGCATGAATAATAGATAGATGCCTTGAGAGCCATATCAATATTCATGAGTTATGTTTATATTCAGGCAGCTCCTCCAGCTCTTCTAAAATGAAGGTGCTGTGAGTATGCTTTGGCAATAAAAACTTTAATACTAAAACCATCTGAAAACACAGAAAAAGAATCTGGGACTTTGTTCCTTTGCTTTGTCAAAGACCTCAAATTTCCTTCTTGAGTCATTTATATTTATTTAAGTGTTATTGTTTTGTGAATTTTCTTTTTATAAACGCTGCCACAGCAGCTTGATTTCTCTTCCTGTGCTTAACTAGTGATGGAGTAAAAGGATGTCTTTTCATAGCTGGAGCTTTTAAAGCCACCGTAAAGATCAGAGCTTCTCTTCTGAAGCTGTATAATTTTAAGCAGCACTGAAATGTCACTTTTAGAATTAGGTTCTAAATGTGGCAAAGTGAAACCTTTCAGCTGTTTTACATGTTATTGCAGAAAGAAAAGGCCTGGTTGCTCCTTACAGTGTAGCATTCCAATAGTGGAGGTAATGTGCAGTATTCCAATAGAATCATAGAATCAGTCAGGGTTGGAAGGGACCAAAGGAGCAGGCAGTGCCAACCCCCCTGCCATGCCCAGGGACACCATACCCTAGAGCAGGCTAGCCAGAGCCCCATCCAGCCTGGCCTCAAACACCTCCAGCCATGGGGCCTCAACCACCTCCCCGGACAACCCAGTTCAGGCTCTCACCACTCTCCTGCTCAACAACTTCCTCCTCACCTCCAGCCTGAACCTACCCATCTCCAACTTTGCTCCATTCCCCCAGTCCTGTCACTCCCTGGCAGCCTCAAAAGTCCCTCCCCAGCTTTTTTGTAGGCTCCCTTCAGATCCTGGAAAGCCACCAGAAGGTCACCTGGGAGCCTCCTCTGCTCCAGCCTGCACAGCCCCAACTCTTTCAGTCTGTGCTCACAGTAGAGCTGCTGCAGCCTCTGAACATCCTCCTGGCCCTGCTCTGGACACACTCCAACGTCTCCACATCCCTCTTGTCATAGGGGCTCCAGAACTGGAGGTAATGTGGCTGCTGGGGATCAGAAGAGGGATAGTTTTACCTGGGGTGAATTCAGCTTTGACCCAAATGAAGTTCCCAAAGAATTTGGGGTGTGTGGCTCGGTATTAGCAAATCAAACCACACCAGAGTTGCAGGTTCTTTGCAATGTCCATCCAGAAGCATTTGGTGATGCCATAAGCAAAGAGAGAAGGCCTTTGTAGGGGCAGAGTGTTTCATTCTGCAGGAGGATGAGTTCAGCTGCGGCAGCCTGAGGCAGCGGAGGCAGGACAGCCCTCTGTCTCTGGGGACAGAAAGCATGGGGGACTAGTTTGGTTGGAAAAACCCTTGAAGATCACCCAGTCCAACCATCAGCCCATCACCACCATGGCCATTAAATCACGGCCCAAAGTGCCATGGCCACAAATTTCTTGAACACCTCTGGGGACAGAGACTCCACCACCTGCCCAGGCAGCCTGTTCCAATCCCTGACCACTCTTGCAGCAAAGACATTGTTTCTCATCTCCAACCTAACCCTCCCTCGGCATGATTTCAGGCCATTTCCTCTCCTTCAGTCACTCAGTGCTAGGAAGAATGGACCAACCCCACCTCACTCCAACCTCAGGGAGCTGTAGAGAGCAGTGAGGTCTCCCCTCAGCCTCCTGTTCTCCAGACTGAACACTTGCAGTTTGCTCAGCTGCTCCTTGCCAGCCCTGTTCTCCAGACCCTTTGCCAGCTTTGCTGCCCTTCTCTGGACCTGCTCAGCTGGAACTGCTCTTAAGGAAATAATTTTGCAGCTTAGTCAAATGGCTTTTGCTGCAGGGAACTGCAGTATTGTGTCCCGTGCTCATAACATAGTTTCCAAAGGCTTTCAATAGATAAATAAATAAATGCAGGGTAGCCTCCTGCCAGGTAAGCTGGATTGGCTGGGAAGAAGCTTTAGTTAACCAAGTAGCTGAATGACAGAATGGATTTCTACTGACAAATAAATATTTGAAGTTGCTCTGTCAATAAATATTAGCTGATGATAGCTTTAAAAGATGTTACTTCTCATGCTGGATGTTTACTGCAGTTTACATCGCATCTGCAACTCTGGAGGAGCTCAGGGGAAGTGACAGGCAGCAGTTAGCAGATTAATACTCAGCTGTGTGAAAACCACCTTGGTTTTTTTCCCTTTATTGTCAAAATATTGATCCATAACACTATTAATGCCCTGATTGTCAGCTCCATTTGGACAGATCACTTTGCCTCTCGTTTTCTAGAATGGCAAAGATATTACCCAAAAGGAGTGACCTGATTTCAGTTTAAGAAGGTTAAAGGTTAAAGGTTAGCTCGAAAGCATCATCTGCCTAGCTGCTTAACTTTAAACTGATCAATTTAATGAAAATCTGTTTTGCAGATGGTGTTTTAATGTCTTTGGCAGGATTTGGGCAGCTTTAACATTAGACGTATGCTAGTAAAAATTATTTCTTTATTTGACCAGAACAACACCTTTTCTTTTATGTTTTAAGGTAAAAAGCATGTGGGATATGGTATTTTGGCAAAGGCCCCAGAAGCAGAAAGTGTTGATGATCTTTCCATATGGGCTCCAAACCAGAGTACCCTGATGTCTATTGCTAACGATGGCTGAAGAAACAAACAAAGCCGCATTCATTTTTCTACCATAACGTTTCGCTTTGAACCCAGAAAGAAGAATTGCAGTCAGGACTGTCCTTGTCTTCCTTGCCCGGGGTGGAATGCAGCAGGCATTAACATTTTTAACCTGGCAGAGCAGGCTGATTGTCTCCTTCAGCCCTCCTGTTTGTAGATCGGCGGTATTCTTTTTCCTCCTCACAGTAATTGTGCTACTGAGCCGTAGGTACCGCAAAGAACAGGGCAAATTAGCCAGCCCCAGTGGTGAGCTTTATCTGGTGGAGGCTGGCTGAATAAACAAAGCCTCCGGCTCAGGAGTGTACAGCAGAGCTTTGTGTCTGTGCGTTAGGAGAATCTGGCCCTTGCAGGTTTTGCCAGGCTCAAGGAGTCCCAGCACAAGTGTGTCTTTCTGTTTGCAGGCTGCAACGGGGCAGGAATGTCCTGGGCTGTGGGCGCAGTCCCCTTCTAGGTTAGCTTTGTAATGAGCTGGGACTCCAGCCTTCTGCTGACAAGCATTGTGATATTGCACACACCAGCAGAGCCTGCATGTAGCAGTCATGAAAGTGGTGCCCTTTGTTTCATATTGACCTTCCAACTTATTTAAAAAAGAGTTTTACAACCAGCCTTTGTTTGGGCCACAAATGATCATAAACAGCTTTCCAAAGAGCCCAATAAAATGAGATAATCACAAATGTATAACATCACATATTGAAAGGGTGGGAGAACAAATGGGGCTTTTACCATATTTTATAGGATGGATTTACGGTCTGTCCTTGGGTCACTTAGGGCCAAGAATTTTCATGGTCAACTGCTTGGTCCTGCTAGCTAGCATCCTCTGCAGGAAATGCAAATCCCATGCAGCACCTGCCCTTCAGCTGGGCTTAGCCTTGGCTTCTGGAGAGCGAGATGTCCACTTCTCTGCTGGTTCAAAGTCAAAAGCTTCATTAGGCTAGGTTTGGGTTTCCTCTCTCCACATCTGCCCTCACTGAAGCAGAAGAGCCTGTCTGGATTCCATAATGCTGTTTGCATATTTGGGTTTTAAATCAGCCAGGGATATTGAATGCTTCACTCTTCTTTATCACGTGCAGGAGGCACAAGTGGGATTTAGTCCTTAGGTAACTTTTAGTGTAACAGTTCCCCAGGGAGCGCCGCTTGGGTTTTTCTCATTATCCTTGTTCTGGATGAAAGCATCGTTGTTAGGAATTAGCAGCCGGGGAGGGGGGGATGGTGTGTGAAGTGTATGCATAGGGAGGTGAATGGACTAACAGCCCCCATCACTTTGTTTGCTTTACTCTGTTTGGCATGAAACGCTGATACTCCATCAGCCCAGAATTAACAGCAAGCCACATTCTTTTCATTGCAGTTGTCCTGCACTAACTTTTTAATTTAAAATCAAATATCCCAGATATGTGCCAGTCCAATTATTGAACTGTCATTGTCCCAGTATGATGGTAAAAGAGGTCAGGAGATTGTGCAGCATTGATTTGCATAAAAATCATTGTAGAAAGGAAATTGGAATATGTCTGCACATCTGAGGAGCCAAAACATGTTTTTCTTAATCTTATTCTTGTTTGGTTAGGTGAAGAAAGCTGTTTCCAGTGATAAACAAAAGTTATTCCCTTTTGTTGCTAAGCATAGACCTTATGGTAGAGGATATTTCAGGTTTTAGAGTACTTTCATTTAAGGTTTTCAATGTTTTATGAAATCTAATTTCCACTGCAAGTTGTACTTACTGTGAGTCAGAGTGCACTGTTGTGCTTGTACTCAGAAGGGGAAATGACTGTGGCAAGAACACGTTGTGTAGTCAGCCGTACATCATCTGTACTCGTGCTGGAGGGCCTTGGACACTATAGACAGGTACACTTCTTGAAACAAAACCCCAGAGAAGCTGCCAGCTGGCAGAAGAGTAATGCCCTCTTTTTAAGCTATTTTTCATTTTAAATTTCAAATATCAGAGTAGAGAGTAAGTTCAACCAGACCAAGTGCAAGGTCCTGTGTCTGAGTCAAGGCAATCTCAAGCACCAATATAGGCTGGACAGTGACTGGCTGGAGAGCAGCACCTGAGGAGTGGTGGTGGTGAGAGAGAAGCTCAACATGAGCTGTCGGTGTGCTCTGGCAGCCCAGATGGCAACCAGAGCCTGGGCTGCAGCAAGAGAAATGTGGGCAGCAGGGCGAGAGAAGTGATCTTCCCACTCTGCTCCACACTGGTGAGACCCCACCTAGACTACTGCACCCAGTTCTGGAGCCCCTGGGACAAGAGGGCTATGGATGTGCTGGAAGGTGTCCAGAGAAGGGCCATGAGGATGATCAGAGGGCTGGAGCTGCTCTGCTGTGAGGACAGGCTGAGAGAGCTGGGGCTGTGCAGTCTGGAGAGAAGGTTCTGAGGTGACCTTATTGTGACCTTTCAATATCTTAAGGGGGCCTACAAGAAAGCTGGGGAGGGACTTTCTAGGATGTCAAGTGGTGATATGACTGGGGAGAGAGGAACAAAGCTAGAAATGGGTAGATTCAGACTGGATGTTAGGACCCTGGAACAGGTTGCCCAGGAAGATTGTGGAAGCCTCATCCCTGCAGGTGTTTAAGTCCAGGCTGGATGAGGCTCCGGCCAGCCTCGTCTAGTGAGGTGTCCCCGCCCATGGCAGGGGAGTTGGAACTAGATGATCCTTGTGATCCCTTCCAACCCTGACTGATCCTATGATTCTATGTCTCCCTAACTGGGTACTTTCAGGTAGCCCTACAGAACGATCCTTGGGAAAAGCAGCACACTTTGGGACACTGCTAAAGCAAAATGGTACCAAACCATGCCTTAGGGAATCTCCATGTCCTTCACTGAAATGCTCTCCAGGACCCCAGCCTGCATGCTGTCCTGAAGGAGGAGTGTGAAAGGACACCCTCTGAAAGGGCACTTTGGACATGACTTGCCATCTGCAGCCTGGCAGGAGGAGAGAGGAGAAGCAGTATCCAGCAGACCAGCCACATCTATTCAGCAGGCTCAACACACAAAATGGCTGGGTACAGCTGGGTCGTGTGCCTGGAGTTCTTTCACTGGCATGAAGAGAAATATGCAATTATTTCTGTGCAAGATGCAGAGTGGAGCTGCAGCGTGCAGTGTGTGAGCGTTAGGGCAGTGGGAGTGCAGCTGCAGATGTGCATAAATAGGTTGCAGCTCTGCACTTAGCAGCCACTCCCTCCCAGCCTTGCAGTGCAGATCTTGTTGTTACCTTTAGGAGGTTGTAGCTGCTCTTCAGTAACTCGCTCCAGGGGTCTTCTCTAACCTTGTGATTGCAGCTTACCAGGCTCTCCCAGGTGGGGTTATTCTCCTGCATCTCTTCCATGTATTTAAGAATAAGCACTGAATAAACCCCACTGAGATGCGAGAGGGAAGGGCTGCGGTGGCATGCTCGGCTGTGCTTCAGCTCTGCTGTGCTTCAGCTCTGCTGCTGCTTTTGCTAAGTGACTTAGGAGAAACTTCCCCTTGGTCTGTACCTGGCTCAGTCTGTGCTGAGCAAGTGCCAGAACTGGGGGAGTTGGAGGAGAGACGATGGGAGTGGAACTTTCTAGAGCCCTTTGTATGCTCAGGACTGGGCACTGAGCAGTTTGACACATGAGTCTCTGCTCTGGTAACACCTCATGTGGAGTACTGTGTCCAGCTGTGGGCCTCCCAACACGAGAGAGACAAACTGCCAGAGTGGGTCCAGAGGAGGCCAGAAAGGTGATCAGAGGGCTGGAGCAGCTTTCCTGTGAGGACAGGGTGAGAGTTGTGTCTGTTCATCCTGGAGAGGAGAAGGCTCCAGGCAGACCTTCAAGTTACATTTCAATACCTAAAGGGCACCTACATGAAGTCTGGGGAGGGACTGTTTAGAAGGGCTTGGAGTGATAGGACGAGCAGGGCAGATCTAGGCTGGACATCAGGAGCAAGTTCTGCACAATGAGAGTGGTGAGACACAGGAACAGGTTGCCCAGGGCTGTGGTTGAGGCCCTGTCCCCGGAGACATTTGAAATCAAACTCGATGTGTTCCTGGGCAGCCTGCTGCAGTTGGAGGTGTCCCTGCTAACTGCAGGGGAGTTGGAAGATCCCTTCCGACTCAGTGCAGTCTGTGACTCTGAGCCTGTATGGGCTCTGTGGGTGTGTTTCTTGCTAGACAGACCTGCATTTGTTTTTTTCTCTGCTGGAGTAGCAGTGGAGCAATGCTCCAGACAGGTTTTGTCAGGAAGGGGAATGAAGAAGCTAGTATGAAATGCTGAGTACTAGCAGTTCCCTTGGTTTCAGCAAGGACTGGGTACAATCCTTGCCATTTTATTGGCTATACTCCCATGTCTTTGTTTGTGGGCAAAGCAATAGAAGTACAGCAGGAAGCAAGTAGCTGTTACATAAATTTGGGTATCACAGAATGGCAGGGGCTGGAAGTGACCTCCAGAGACCATCCAGTCTACCCTTCTGCCAGAGCAGGATCACCCAGGGCAGGCCACACAGTACACATGGCTTTGAAAGTCTCCAGAGAAGAAGACTCCACAGCCTCTCTGGGCAGCCTGCTCCAGGACTCGCTCACCCTCACCATACAGAAGTGTCTCCATGTTGAGGTGGAACCTCCTGTGTTCCAGCTTGTACCTGCTTATTGTCCTATCACTGGGTGCCACCAAAAAGAACCTGGCACCTTCATCTTGACACCCATGGCTCAGTTAGAGACACCGATGAGGTCTCCTCTGGGCCTTCTGTTGTGTTAACAAGACATAAAGTACAGGTGGTAGCTGGCGGTGATGTGGCCCCAGTGTGCTGTGCTGGTGTGCTTCAGCCAGGCAGGTGTGCTGTGCTGGTGTGCTTCAGCCAGGCAGGCAGGTGTGCTGTGCTGTGGTGTGCTTCAGCCAGGCAGGTGTGCTGTGCTGATGTGCTTCAGCCAGGCAGGTGTGCTGTGCTGGTGTGCTTCAGCCAGGCAGGTGTGCTGTGCTGGTGTGCTTCAGCCAGGCAGGTGTGCTGTGCTGATGTGCTTCAGCCAGGCAGGTGTGCTGTGCTGGTGTGCTTCAGCCAGGCAGGTGTGCTGTGCTGGTGTGCTTCAGCCAGGCAGGTGTGCTGTGCTGATGTGCTTCAGCCAGGCAGGTGTGCTGCGCTGATGTGCTTCAGCCAGGCAGGCAGGTGTGCTGTGCTTATGTGCTTCAGCCAGGCAGGTGTGCTGTGCTGGTGTGCTTCAGCCAGGCAGGCAGGTGTGCTGTGCTTATGTGCTTCAGCCAGGCAGACAGGTGTGCTGTGCTGGTGTGCTTCAGCCAGGCAGGCAAGCAGGCAGGCAGGTGTGGTGCGCTGGTGTGCTTCAGGCAGGCAGACAGGCAGGCAGGCAGGTGTGCTGTGCTGGTGTGCTTCAGCCAGCCAGGCAGGCAGGCAGGCAGGTGTGCTGTGCTGGTGTGCTTCAGCCAGGCAGGCAGGCAGGTGTGGTGCGCTGGTGTGCTTCAGCCAGGCAGGCAGCCAGGCAGGTGTGCTGTGCTGGTGTGCTTCAGCCAGGCAGGCAGGCAGGCAGGTGTGCTGTGCTGGTGTGCTTCAGCCAGGCAGGCAGGCAGGTGTGCTGTGCTGGTGTGCTTCAGCCAGGCAGGCAGACAGGCAGGCAGGTGTGCTGTGCTGGTGTGCTTCAGCCAGGCAGGCAGACAGGCAGGCAGGTGTGCTGTGCTGATGTGCTTCAGCCAGGCAGGCAGAAGGGCAGGCAGGTGTGCTGTGCTGGTGTGCTTCAGCCAGGCAGGTGTGCTGCGCTGGTGTGCTTCAGCCAGGCAGGTGTGCTGTGCTGATGTGCTTCAGCCAGGCAGGTGTGCTGCGCTGATGTGCTTCAGCCAGGCAGGTGTGCTGCGCTGATGTGCTTCTGCCAGGCAGGTGTGCTGTGCTGGTGTGCTTCTGCCAGCCAGGCAGGTGTGCTGTGCTGGTGTGCTTCAGCCAGGCAGGTGTGCTGTGCTGGTGTGCTTCAGCCAGGCAGGTGTGCTGTGCTGATGTGCTTCAGCCAGGCAGGTGTGCTGCGCTGATGTGCTTCAGCCAGGCAGGCAGGTGTGCTGTGCTTATGTGCTTCAGCCAGGCAGGTGTGCTGTGCTGGTGTGCTTCAGCCAGGCAGGCAGGTGTGCTGTGCTTATGTGCTTCAGCCAGGCAGACAGGTGTGCTGTGCTGGTGTGCTTCAGCCAGGCAGGCAGGCAGGTGTGCTGTGCTGGTGTGCTTCAGCCAGGCAGGCAAGCAGGCAGGCAGGTGTGGTGCGCTGGTGTGCTTCAGGCAGGCAGACAGGCAGGCAGGCAGGTGTGCTGTGCTGGTGTGCTTCAGCCAGCCAGGCAGGCAGGCAGGCAGGTGTGCTGTGCTGGTGTGCTTCAGCCAGGCAGGCAGGCAGGTGTGGTGCGCTGGTGTGCTTCAGGCAGGCAGACAGGCAGGCAGGTGTGCTGTGCTGGTGTGCTTCAGCCAGGCAGGCAGCCAGGCAGGTGTGCTGTGCTGGTGTGCTTCAGCCAGGCAGGCAGGCAGGTGTGCTGTGCTGGTGTGCTTCAGCCAGGCAGGCAGGCAGGCAGGTGTGGTGCGCTGGTGTGCTTCAGCCAGGCAGGCAGACAGGCAGGCAGGTGTGCTGTGCTGGTGTGCTTCAGCCAGGCAGGCAGACAGGCAGGCAGGTGTGCTGTGCTGATGTGCTTCAGCCAGGCAGGCAGACGGGCAGGCAGGTGTGCTGTGCTGGTGTGCTTCAGCCAGGCAGGTGTGCTGTGCTGATGTGCTTCAGCCAGGCAGGTCGGTAGAGCCAGGCTCACACAGCCTGTGTTCATCTGGGAAGTGAAGCAAGAACCGCAAGACCTTCGCTTTGCGGACAGCCCCGAAGGAGGCTGCCGTGGCAATGACCCCCTCGGTCTGCAGTGAAGGTGCCAGCCCTGCAGTTCTGCAGCAGACAGATACGGGGAGTGTCGCGCACCGTAGCCTCGGGGGAAGCTTTCCCTGTGGGGGAGGAAAACATTAAGATAATCTTTAGCTTTTAATGGCAGGGGGCACTGAAGGTAACACGACTTGAGCAGAGGTAGCCCTCGAATGATGAAGTGTGCAGATTCCCATGCCTGGGGCAGCCTCGTGCAGCAGCAGTGACAAAAGTAGGAAAAGAATGGTTTTGTCACACAGGAGGAGTGAGCAGTGCTCCGCTGTGTGACCAGGGAGCTACACACTGCCGCTGGTGTCAGCAGATACACCCCAGAGTAGCGCAGAGACCTCGCTCCATAGGGGGATGTGTGAGCTGCCCCACAAGCAGTGCCACTTCTGCTGTTGAAAGCTGTTCGCCCAGGGCCAGCAAGCCAGGCTGCCACAGGGGTTCACCCGACTCAGGTGCAGCAGCTGAGTTGAGTGCAGGCAGCCCAGCGTGTGCAATCATTTGGGTTGGAAAAGGCATTGCAGATCATCCAGTCCAACCATTTTCTGCCTCTACCAAGGATTAAGTATGGGGTTAAACTCATATCTGATAAATGGGACAAAACCTCTCAGCATTGCTGTTGTGCTCCGTGTGTCCCCACTATATCCTCTGAATGTCTGACCACTATCCAGACTCTTTAGTATCACAGAATTGCTTTGGTTGGAAAAGGCCTTTAGGGTCACCCAGTCCAGCCATTCTCAAACTCTACCAAGGCTGAGGCTAACCCATGGTCCTCAGCACCACATCCCTGCCTCTTTGTAACACCTCCACAGATGAGGATTCAGCCATCTCCCTGGAGTGTCTTTTCCAGGGGATGAGAACTCTTGCAGTCAGTTTTCTTTTATTACCCAATGTAAATTTTCCCTTGCAGAACTTGAGGCCATTTCCTCTCACTCTGTCACTTATTATGTGGGGGAAGAGACCAAACTCAGCCTGCCTCTGACCTTTCAGGGAGCTGCAGAGAGCAATGAGGTCTGCCCTCACAGCCTCCTCTTCTCCACACTAAATGTCCCCAGCTCCCTCAGCTGCTCTTCCTCAGCCCTGTTCTCCAGACCCTTCCCCAGCTTTGTTGTCCTTCTCTGGACCTAGTTCAGCCCATCAAAGTCGTGCTTGGAGTAAGGGGACAAAACTGAACCCAGCACTCAAGGTGTGGCCCCACCAGTGCTGAGTACAGTGGCACAATCACTGCCCTGCTCCTGCTGGCCACGCCAGTGCTGATCCAGGCCAGAATGCTGGTGGCCTTGTTGGCTACCTGGGCACACCCTGGGTTATCTTCAGCCAGCAGTGGATCAACACCCCCAGGTCTTTCTCTGCTGGGCTGCTTCCAATCGCTCTGCCCCTGGCCTGTGGTGTTGCATGGGGTTGTTGTGACCTGAGTGCAGGAGGTCAGTGCTCTGAAGTCTGCCTGAGGACTTTGTAATCTGCATTTGTAATCTCTCTTAAAGCTCTCCCAAGGAAGGAGAATATATGCCACCTCCTTCACTGCTCCTGGAGAGAACCACAGAGCCACTTCCAACCAGAGAGGCAGCACAAAGGTTCAGGAATAGTTTTCTCTAAAGGCTTTATAGAAAAATAGTTAACCCTTATTAAGAGGAAGGTGAAGTTTAGTCCCATTGTGATGACCCTGTTTAAAACAAGGGTGTACAGTGGAAACTCCTCTTACCAGAACTTCAGCTGCTATCATAGAATCACAGAATGGTTTAGGTTGCAAGGGACCTCAAAGCTCAGTTAGCTCCAGCTGCCCACCATGGGCAGGGACACCTCCCACTGGAACAGGTTGCTCAAGGCCTCATCCAAGCTGGCCTTGAACACCTCCAGGGAGGTTTTGGAGCACAGAATCACCCAATGTGATCAAAGATCATTCTGTGCTGCACAACCTCCCTGGGCAACCTGTGCCAGTGTCTCACCACCCTCACTGCAAACAACTTCCTAACATCCAGTTTCAGTCTCCCCTCTGCCAGTCTAAACCCATCACCCCTTGTCCTGTCATTACAAGACCTTGTCAATAGTCCCTCCCCAGCCTTCCTGTATCCCCCTTCAGACACTGGAAGGCCACTCCAAGGCCTCCTCCAAGTCTTCTCTTCTCCAGGCTGCAGAGCCCCAACTTTCTCAGCCTGTCCTCACAGCAGAGCTGCTGCAGCCCTCTCAGCATCTTGGTGGCCTCCTTTGGAGTTGCCCCAATGGTTCCATGTCCTGCTTATGATCCATGTCATCTCATACCACTCCCTGCCCCTCACAGCTCTACCTAAAACTAGACTAATAATTCTGAGTGCTCCTTGAAGTGGCAAGCCTGGTGCTGTGGCCACTTTGCCTGCTGGTTCCAGTGGCCGAGCCTCTCAGTGAAGAGCCTTTTCCTGCTGCCTGCTCCGGGCTTCCCCTGACACAGCTTCATTCCATTCAGACAACAGTGTTCCTATTTTCTGTGTGACCTAGACAAAGCCTGGCTGGCTGGGACACAGACTGAGGCCAAAACACTGAGGTCTTCTAATTGAAGAAACATTTGGTGAACGATTAGCAGCTTGGTGTTTTTACAGCTAGAACAATGAAGTGAAGTCTAAGGAGGACCTTGGTATTCTTGCTGCTTGTGTCTGCTGCTGCTGAGAGCATGGAAAAAAAGAAGCTTGCTTTCGTACTGCAAGGAGACAACTTTCAATATCGAGATGTTACTATTTTGGAAACACCCTCTGGCATTTGCAGAGATGTGTGCAGCTAATGAATGACTGCAAATCAGGAAGAGAGGGAGGCTGGTGGAAAAAAACCAAAAACCAAGGCCAAACTGCGACTGTTTCTGAGAACCTTATGTCCTTATTTGTCCAGGAACTTCTGTGACTCAAAATCTCTGACCCAGGAGGAAGGCAGGACCCTGCTGGATATATCAGAGCAGGATCTTCTGAAGTCAGCTCTCAGATGACAAAGATAACAGGCCATGAAAAATAGTTTAAAACTAATTGTACCAGATTTGTGACCTGGAGGCACTGGGCAGGTTTGAAAACACTGCTTGTGACCTCTGGGACTAATTCTGCTGCAGATGCATCTCAGAAATCATAGAAACGAAGAGTGGGTTGGGTTGGTATGAACATTGACAGGGGTTCCTCTCAGTAGCCCAGGCTGCTGCTGAAGACCTTGTCCAAACTGGCCTTGGGCACTTTTAGGGAGAGGACTTTCACAACCTCTCTGGGCAACCAGTTCCAGTATCTCACCACTTCCACAGTAAAGAATTTCTTCCTCATCTCCAGTCTAAATCTGTCACCTTCCAGTTTAGAACCCTTACCCCTCGTCCTGTCACTACACTGCCTCTCTCCAGCTTTCCTAAAGGCTTTCTTTAAGCACTGCAGGCTGCTACAAGGTCAGCCTGCAGCCTTCTCTCCTTCAGGCGAAACAGCCTGGCTTCTCCTGGCTCCAGCTCTTTCAGTTTCTCCTCATAGGAGAGATGTGCAAGCACTCAGATCATCTTCATGGCCCTCCTCTGGACTCATTCAAGCAGGTCTGTGTGTTCTCTTGTGTTGTGAGCCTCAAAGCTGATTAAGTTGCTTCAGGTGGGCTCTCATGAGAACGAAGTAGAGAGGTCTTAGCCTTGTCCTGCCCAGGATATGGTTGGCTTTCTGGGCTGGGAGCAAGCTTTGCTAGCTCAAAGTCAGCTTTTCATCTGTCAAGTCCTTCTCCACAGGGCTGCTCTTGATCCACTCCTCATCCAGCCTGTATTGTGCTTGGGATAGCCCTGACCCAGGCGCAGGACCTTGCATGCACCAACATGCTGTAGGTGTTGTACCTATGTTATGGATAGCCCTTGGCTGCTTTTGGCTTGCTAAGGCAGCCTCGTAGCTGCTGCTGAGCTGAATATGCTGTCAGTGTGCTCTGTCTCTCCATGGTCATGTGAAAAGCAAGAGCAGGTTTGTGGGATCATCTATGACTCAGCTTACAGGTTCCACTTGTATCCACAAGTCTTTCTAGGCTGTTTCTTTGCTTTCCTGAGTTCTCCACTCAACTGTTCACATCCCTGGCCTCAGCTGCCTCGAAAGTATCAAAGAGATGAGAAGGTTCACCTAAAGCATTTTGGGGTAGGGAAGGAACAGGAGCTGTGCTGTTTTGAAGACTCATATGGATGCAGTATTTGCTATGAAACAGAGGAGAGCTGAGAAGGCAATCAGCAAGAGGAGAATTGTGAAATCTCCTGTGCAAGCCTGGACCCCATTTTTTTGTGCCATACAGATTCAGAGGCCTTGTACCTGACTTGTTCACTACAGGAACTAAACAGATGCCTCTCCTTTACTTCTACTGTCTGCCACAAGAAGCTCCTACCCAAGCTGGCAGCTCATGGTTTGGACAGATTCACTCTGTGATGGATCAAGAACTGGCTGGATGGCAGAGCCCAGAGAGTGGTGGTGAATGGTGCCACATCCAGTTGGCAGCTGGCACTGGTGGTGTGCCCCAGGGATCAGTGCTGGGCCCAGTCCTATTCAATATCTTTATTGATGACCTGGACAAGGGGATTGAGTCCAGCATCAGTAAGTTTGCAGATGACACCAAGCTAGGAGCAGCTGTGGAGCTGTTGGAAGGTAGGAGAGCCCTGCAGAGGGACCTGGCCAGGCTGGATGGGTGGGCAGAGGCCAATGGGATGAGATTTAACAAGGCCAAGTGCAGGATTCTGCACTTTGGCCACAACAACCCCAAGCAGCACTACAGGCTGGGGCCAGAGTGGCTGAGAGCAGCCAGGAGGAAAGGGACCTGGGGGTACTGATAGAGAGTAGACTGAAGATGAGCCAGCAGTGTGCCCAGGTGGCCAAGAGAGCCAATGGCATCCTGGGCTGGCTCAGGAGCAGTGTGGCCAGTAGGACAAAGGAGGTTATTCTTGCCCTGTACTCAGCACTGCTCAGGCCACAACTTTAGTGCTGTGTCCAGTTCTGGGCCCCTCAATTCAAGAGAGATGTTGAGGTGCTGGAACATGTCCAGAGAAGGGCAACAAGGCTGGTGAGGGGCCTGGAACATAAACCCTATGAGGAGAGGCTGAGGGAGCTGGGGTTGTTTAGCCTGGAGAAGAGGAGGCTCAGGGGTGACCTCATTGCTGTCTACAACTACCTGAAGGGACATTGTAGCCAGGTGGGGGGTGGCCTCTTCTCCCAGGCAAACAGCAATAGAACAAGGGGACACAGTCTCAAGTTGTGGCAGGGGAGGTCTAGGCTGGATGTTAGGAGGAAGTTGTTGTCAGAGAGAGTGATTGGCATTGGAATGGGCTGCCCAGGGAGGTGGTGGAGTGGCCGTGCCTGGAGGTGTTGAAGCCAAGCCTGGCTGGGGCACTTAGTGCCATGGTCTGGTTGATTGGATAGGGCTGGGTGCTAGGTTGGACTGGATGATCTTGGAGGTCTCTTCCAACCTGGTTGACTCTATGATTCTATGATTTTGTGATAGTAGTTGTTTGTCCTAATAGGTATAGAAAGTTAGCTTGGTACTGTCTGAAGCAGGAGACAGGCCTTGGGGGAAATGAAAATGTGTCTCTAAGTAAGCAGAAGTGAGTGAGAAGCTGGCCCCCAAGATGTTTGGCAGCCTAAATGCACTTGGTAACAGTGCAGTTGGGCATAGCACTTTATTTCTTCCCGTACGTGAAGGAATACCTGCCTTTCTGTCTGCCTGCATCTCTCTGCATGTGCACTAATAGAGTGCTTGGTACTGAGAGAAAGGAGTTAGATATGGAGGCTCAAGTTGGTCATGCTGCTGAGAGCTGAGAGTCAGAGATGAGGGAGGAAGGCACAGGTGTTGGAGGCTGGAGTCCTGCACAGGGGTGCCTGATGGAAGCAAAAAGGCTGAGCGGTGGTGGTGTGGTGCTAGTGAAAAGTTACATTTCCAGGAGCATGAGGAGAGCTGAAAGCTCAGACTGCCCGTACAGACCTGGGGCTGCTGCTGTCACCTGCACAAAGCTCTCTCTATTAGTGTCTGCTGCAGTCAAGGCTGGATTTTCCCTCCTGTTCTAATTGCCTTCTCCCAGTTCCTCGTAAGCTTCTTACAGACACTTTCAGGGCTGCAATTGTCAGGACTTGTTCTGTGTGTAAAGAGTATTTCTTCCTTTTTTGGAGCTATTTCTGGTTCACAAAATCATGAGATACCTTTCCAGCCTGTGCCAATGAAAAAACACTTGATTGTAAATAAAGTCAGTCAAGCACAACTTTTGCAGGAGCTGCCCATGGCAGAGGAGAATGCTGGGTTAGGAGCCACACCACATGAACAGGCCAAGTATGCAATCATTGTCCTATCACAGTAAATTGGACCATTAGTCCACCTTATCAAATCTTTTCACCCCAGACTGGCTAACAACAACTGCTCCTCAGAGCAGAGCAAAGAAAACCTCTTTCAGAGGCAGCTGTGGAATAAAGTGGCTCATACAGGGGCTCACACACTGCAGCTTTCCCAAATTTCTCTCATTTCTCTAGGTTATTAAGTTTGGTTTGTTTAGGCATCTGTTAAGAGAACAAGAAAGATCATAGAATCCTAGAATGGCTCACATTGGAAGGGACCTCAGAGCTCATCCACTCCAACCTTCTTGCCATGGGCAGGGTCACCCCTCAACTAGACTCATCCAACCTGGCCTTGAGCACCCTCAGGGAGGAAGCAGCCACAGCCTCCCTGGGCAACCTGTGCCAGACTCTCACCACCCTCACACTGCAGAACTTCTTCCTCGGCTCCAGTCTAACCCTGCTCTGCCTCAGCTTCAAACCATTGCCCTTGGCCTGTGTCTAGGCATCCTCAGCAAAAGTCTCTCTGCAGCCTTCCTGCAGGATCCTTTCAGCTACTGGCAGACAGCTCTAAGGTCCCTCTGGAGCCTTCTCCTCTCCAGGCTGCACATCCCCAGCTCCCTCAGCCTGTGCTCACAGCAGAGCTGTTCCAGCCCTTGGAGCATTTTTGTGGCCATCTTTGTGGCCTCCTCCAGCCTCACTCCAGCAACTCTGTGTCCTTCTCACGCTGGGGACAGCAGCACTGGAGGCAGGGCTGGAGGTGAGGTATCACAAGAGCTCTTGCTTGCTTTACCATCTTTCCAGAATATTTAGGGGTTGAATTTTCAGGGGTGCCTTCCAGCCTTAACCATTGTATGAACCTATGAATGAATCTTTAAAGTCCCTTCCAGCCCAATCTGTTCTATGATTCTGTACCATCTACTTTGAACAAGTCCTGTTGCAGTCTGTGCTGGGAAAGTGTGTTGCTTTTCATGGCATGTGTCTTCCTATGCCCTGCTTCATCATGGCACTCAGGTGTCGTAGGGAGCTTAATTCAGACAACAGTAACATGGTTGATTGATGCACAGCTTGAAATGATTCCCCTGGCTTACATTTGCTTGGATTCATGTGTTAACACTGAATTTCATCTGCATGTGTAGCTAGCTTCAAACATCTCCGGTATCCCTGATGGTGTCCCTCATGACACTTTGAGACGTGGTTTGATGGCCGTGGTGGTGTTAGGTCAATGGTAGGACTTGATAATCTTGGAGGTCTTTTCTGACCAAAGCAATTCTGTGATTCTGTAGCTCCTTGGCTGGATTTGCCTGGCATGAATTTGTTCATACCCTCTGCAAGGTGAGTCTTGGTTTGACATTAGAATCATAGACTGGTTTGGGCTGGAAGGGACCTTAAAGATCATAGAATAGTTTAAGTTGGAAAAGACTTTTAAGATCAAGATGTGTGATTCTGTGATCACTGAGTCCAGCTGTAGCTCCCCTGCCAAGGGCAGGGGCACCCATGGTGACTTGTTACCAGAGGTAGCTTTGGCTCTGTTCAGTGGCCTGTTAGCTCCTCTAGTTTGCTGCCTGTCTCTATCAGTTTTTGGTTCCTTGCTTTTTTGCCAGTTAGTGGTTAGGCCACTTCCTGCTCAGTCATCCCAGAGGAAAACACTCCAAGTATGGATTACCCCATGGAATGATTTATTTCCCCTCATATTAGGAGAGGGAAGGGAGCAAGCATCCAACTTGCCCTGGTGCCATGCTGCCTGTCTCTTTTGACAGCTGCCTCTCCTTGCTCTTCCAGGTTTACTGCCCTGCAGGGTGACTCGGGCTACACAGACCCGTGGGCAGTTAACCCTTTGTTAACCCAAAGCACAGCCACCTGCCTGCCAGTACCTACTCCAGCTAGTCATCTGCTGGGGCAAACTGGAGCTGTTGTTCCTGCACATGTGTGGGCTGCAAGGCAGAGGTGTCACTCAGGTGGCCTCTTTGTAGTCTGCTCAGTGCTAACTTTAATGTCTTATTGATTGTTATTAAGGTGCACCATGAAATACAAGATGGGATGTCTGTTGTGCTTGAACTCATACTGTGGCAGCTGGTTTGACTTTGGGATAGTTGTGACCTTCATGCTGCTTGGCATTAAAACCTTTCACATTAGGCTTTGGAAGAGAAATAAAGACGAAGTAACTAAGTAAGCAGTGTGAAGTAACGTGAAAACGTGATGTCAAATGCCCTCCCCACCAAGTCAGCACAGAATTTGAAATGAAATACTAACTGGAGAGCAAGCTAGGAGGTTCCTGACCGCCTGTGTGGGGAGATACAAACGCTGGGTGAAGGCAGTCACCACCTGAATCTGAGTTAGCTGGGCTACCTGCAGTGGTGAAGGAAGCACTAAAAGTGGAGGGACTGGGGTCTGATTGCCAGAAAAGCTGAGTGCTAGCAGCTCACACGCAGTGTGTGCTTAGCATCCCAGGTGCAAGGTCAGGCTCAGGCAGTGGCCAGCTCCTCTGTACTGACTGCCAGCCTCTGTCACGGAATCATTAAGGCTGGAAAACTCCCATAAGAACATCAAGTCTAACCCTCAACCCAGCATCACCATGGCCCTTAAACCCATGTCCCACAGTGCCATGCCCACACAGTTTTTGAACACCTGCAGGGATGTGGACTCCACCACCTCCCAGGGCAACCTATTGCAATTCCTGACCACTCTTGCAGCAAAGAAATCTTTCCTAATCTCCAGCCTAGCCCTTCCCTGGTGCAGCTTGAGGCCGTTTCCTCACACAGCCCTGCTGGCTGGGTTCATTGGCTAGCTGGAGATGCACAACATCTGCATCAGAGGCTCAATTACTGCTGTGGTGTCACTGCTGAGCCCTCTAACACCACTCCCTGGTTAAAGCAAAAGAGGCATGTTCATAGCTTGGCTGGAGATCACCGTGGTAGAGGTGAAATACTTCATCTTCTCCTCCCTCTTTCTGGACAGCTAAAGCACAGCTCTGTTGAGTTTTCTCCTTTTCTTCACTTGCTGTGCCCCCATGAAATGAAATCCTTGGGAGGGGTCCTCGCTGTCTCTAGCAGTTTGCATCTTAGAGGAGCTTGCTTCTGGTGGAAGCTCTCGGAGAGGGTATTAATCACTGGGGAAAAGGCCAAGGAGAGGAGCATGTGACAAGCAGGGGCTGGCAGGACAGCCCTTTCCAGCCTTGGCTCAGCTCCCTTTCTGCCCTTACTGGAGCAAAAGAAATTGGAGATTGGCTGCAGGTCGTCTGCTGGGGGCAGGGCAGGGTTCCTCTGCTGATGGCAGGGAGTCCCCAGCCGGCAGGGAGCCAGCAGTGCCTGCGGAGTCCTTCCCAGCGCTCAGCAGGCAGGAGCTGTGGCAGAAGGGCTGGGAAGGGCAGCCAGAGCAGGTGTGAGCCTGTGGGTGACAGAGGGAACCCCCTGCACAGGAGCCTGGGGAGTGCCCGGCTGCAGCTGGTGGCTGCAGGCACCTTCTTAGCTGGGACAGAAAGGCAGAGGCTGCTGACACAAAGCATAGGGCCTTACTGCAGCCCTGTGCTGTGCTCTCTTGCTCAGGTAGGTTTCATTTCTCATGTGCTCACCGTGCAGTGAGCCAGGCTGGGCTGCATCAGTGCCTTCTGGGCCCGACAAATGACTGCAGTCATTTCCAAGCACTGGTTGTTCTTCCCAGTTGCTAGAACACCTGCCAGGCTCTCATTCACACAGCCCATCCTCCAGTTTTCCAGCTGTCCTTTCAGGTTTGGTGAGGATTACTTCCTTAATTTACCACAAAGAGTCATAGAATCATTAAGGTTGGAAATGCCCTCTAAGATCATCAGGTCCAGCCACCAGCCCAACACCACCATGGCTACTAAAACATGTCCTGAAATGCTATTATGGCTCTCTACAGCTCCCTGAAAGGAGATTGTAGTAAGGCAGAGGTCAATCTGTTCTTACCAGTATCAAGTGATAGGGTGAGTGGAAATGGCCTCAAGTTGCACCAGGGGAGGGCTAGGTTGGAGGTTAGGAAAAATGTCTTTGCTGCAAGAGTGGTCAGGGATTGAAACAGGGAGGTGGTGGAGTCCCCATCTCTGGAGGGGCTCAAAAAGCCATGTAGACCTGGCATGCTGGCCATGGGTTAGTGGCTGAGGTGGTGTTGGGTTGATGGCTGCAGTCAATGATCTCAAAGGTCTTTTCCAACCTTAATGACTCCATGGCTGAATGATATTCAGCTAGCAATGTCATTAGCAAGGCCACCAGGTGTTTTCTTCAGTCTGAGGTGGGTCATGCTGTTCACCAAAGGCTAAACATTTGCAGGGATACAGGCAAAAGCCAGGGGGGGTTCCTGCTCGTGTGATTTCTTATCCCCTGTAGACTTTGTCTGAAGCTGTAACCAATTTGTTTATTTCTTATTAAAGTGGTGATGAGAGGAGAGAGACAGGAAGAATGAGGCCAAGCCAGTCTTTGTTGTCACAGTGCTGGTCTGAGTAGTGCTCCTCCAAGAACTGAGCTGGCCAGGAGTTTCCCAAAATGACTGTGTCTTAGCTCTGGCAGTTGGCTGGGACATGGCTCTGCTGTGGTTTGACTGCTGTGGTTTGTCACTGCTGCGAGAAATTACCCAGTTCACAAGGTTCTGTTATTTGGGTAATTGCTGAGCTGGGTGGTTGCTGTTTGTGTTCTTCTGCTGGAGTTTGTTTCGAGGGTTTCCCCCTTTGTTTCTGGTGCTCTAGAGAAAAAGGCTGGTTACTAAGGAAGAGGCAGAGACTGCTCTGCAAGAAGGCTGTGAAAAAGAGGAGAGGATCTGACCCTGGAAGTGTTTTCCCTCTCACCAGAACAGCTGGGAGTGAGTGTTGTTAGAATGAAGCCCTCCTCCTCAACCCCTTTGCCCAGATCTCAGCGAGCCCCTGGCAGCAGGAGCCCCGACAGCCCTCGTGAGCACACACACCAGCTCACCTCGTCCACTGCCTCTCCTCCCAAAATTAGTCCATCATTTAGGGCATTTTTCAAGCAGCTCATATTCAAGCCCAGAAAGCCTCCACCCTGAAAGGCCCCAACCTGTCAGAAACATTTCCTCCCTTGCCTCAAGCTTGGAATATCACTCCAAAATGCCAGCTCCCTCAGGACTGTGAGCAGTGCGATCCTTGCTGCGCTGCTTTGCTCTCTGCTGCCTCAGCTGCGCACTGAGCCCTTCTTTGCCACCCCCCCACCACCTTCTGCTGCCTGCTCCTCCAGCATCGCTGTTTCCACAGTGCCATCTCCACCTCGAGCAGGCTCGTTTCTGCAGCACTTAGCCCAATTTCACGCTCGCCAAGCCCCAACCTCCTGTCTGTTTTTCCTCTCCTGCCAATATTCTTTCCCACTTCCCCATGTTCGTCCATGTGTGAGTGTTTGTGTACATTATCAAATGGCCATTTCTCCTCCTGTGGGGTGGGGATAAAGGTCTGATTGTCTTCAGCTTGAGCTGCCTGAGTTATTTTAGCAAGAAGGACAGAAAAAGTTATGCTGACCATCCCACAGGAAACTGTGATGCATTTTGAACCTCCTGCATATTTTCCATTGGGAAAAAAATAGGTTAGAAATCCGTAGAAGACTTTTTAACTGTATCACTACTCTTTTTTTTTTTTTTTATTAAACATGGCTGCATGTAGCAAGCCAAGCTCCACTAAGGGGAAAAAAAACCCTGCTATGACTTGAGGACAAATGTGCTTTAGAAATGTCTTGCAGCTTTCCTGCAATAGCTTTTCAATATGTGACAGGGTTTCGGTCCCAGGGTCTGATATCTCAAGGCCTATCAGAGGTACAAACGAGTGCTTGCATTCTGTTGGAAACCTGGAAGCTTCCCACCTCCACTGCCGTGAGTCTCCTCCTTTCAGACTCCCAGATCACAAGACTAACACATCATTGGCAGACAGCCCAACCTCGGTCCTGGCCCAGTCGAATTTGAAAGGACAATTTTCCATCTGAAAGGAAGCAAGGAAAAAGACTTGCTGCTGGTTTGCAGGAAAACCAAACTGGTGGGAGCTGATTTAAGTTATTTGGGCTAGGGGGCATTAATACTGACTGTTCTTGGAGGCAGTTTTAGGGCATGTTTCAAGCACAGAGCCGATGTTGACATCAGCTTCCAAGGAATGATTTGAGACTTCTCTGAAGACCGTGTCCCTCTGCTTTCCAAATGACAAGAGTGGGAAGTGTGCCTTGGGTGGTCAAAGCATTCTTTGTGAAGGATGAAGGACCTGTGATGGGTTTGCACTGGCAATCCAAAATCTCCCTCAAGAAGCTTGAGATGCCAGCAAAATTCAGCATATACGAGCTTCAGACCATGGTCTTTCATTCTGTTTGAGGCAAAACAGTGGGGCAAGTCACAGAATCATAGAGCAGTTTGGGTTGGAAGGGACCACAGTGATCATCTAGTTTCAACCCCCCCCTGCCACAGGCAGAGACACCTCCTACAAGACCTGATTGCTCAAGCCCTCTGCCAGCCTGGCTTTCAACAGTTCCAGGCTTGGAGCCTGCACAGCTGCTCTGGGCAGCCTGTTCCTGTGCCTCACTTCCCTCGTGGAGAAGAATTTCTGCCTAATGTCTAATGTCAGTGGAGCTTCTTCCAGTCTGAAGCCAAACAGAAATAATTATCTGGCTATGCAAAGGTGTCAGAGCAGGGGTTTGATGTTCTCAGTACATATTGCATTGAGGCTCTGTGGTGCTTGTGTAGAAAGCTAGGTTAAGATTTGTCCCAACTCAAGCAAAAGGTAATTTTTGCACTGACTAAGGCACTAAGGCACTAAGGTTTCACACATGGAACTCCTGTATCTGTGCTGCATGTAGCCTCCTGTGTGCACATGTGTGTGTGTAATGCAGGTGGCAAGGATGTACAAAGGAGTTTGTGGATATTTAAGCTCATCATAGACAGGAAATGTGTTTGTGCTGTCTAATGTGCAGATGTCTAGAATGAATGAATGAAACAGTGTCCCAGGCAGACAAGGCCACCAGCATTCTGGCCTGGATCAGCACTGGCGTGGCCAGCAGGAGCAGGGCAGTGATTGTGCCCCTGTGCTCAGCACTGGTGGGGCCACACCTTGAGTGCTGGGTTCAGTTTTGTCCCCCTTACTCCAAGCAGGACTTTGATGGGCTGAACTAGGTCCAGAGAAGGACAACAAAGCTGGGGAAGGGTCTGGAGAACAGGGCTGAGGAAGAGGAGCTGAGGGAGCTGGGGACATTTAGTGTGGAGAAGAGGAGGCTGTGAGGGCAGACCTCATTGCTCTCTGCAGCTCCCTGAAAGGAGGCTGGAGCCAGGTTGAGTTTGGTCTGTTCTCCCACATAACAAGTGACAGGGTGAGAGGAAATGGCCTCAAGTTGCCCCCAGGGGAGGTTTAGGTTGGATATGAGAAGAAACCTCTTGACTGCAAGGCTTCTCATTCACTGGAAGAGGCTCCTCAGGGAGGTAGCTGAATCCTCATCTGTGGAGGGGTTTGAAAGAGGCAGGGATGTGGTGCTGAGGGCCATGGGTTAGCCCCAGCCTTGGTAGAATTTGAGAATGGCTGGACTGGGTGACCCTAAAGGCCTTTTCCAACCAAAGCAATTCTGTGATACTAAAGTCTGGATAGTGGTCAGACATTCAGAGGACATAGTAGGGGCACAGGGAGCACGACAGCAATGCTGAGAGGTTCTGTCCCATTTATCAGCTGCTTTCCTCCACTGCAGCACCAGGGCCTCTTCTACCTACTACAGTTTTCAGCTACAAATGTTCTGCATTAGAAAACACTTTATTATAAACCCATGAAAAACAGGCTGAAAGTTGGGAGGTGTAAGGACAGATAAGCTGAAGAGTGAAGTGCTTTGGGCTGACTTCTGGTGCCAGCTTTCAGACGCAGAGAGGGAGGCTGTATCTGAAACCTCTCATCAGAGCAAGAGGAGCGCTTGAGCGTCCTCGTCTCTAATACCAGGTTAAGATGCTCCCTGACTGACAGCCAGTGCTCGCCGTGTAATTGCCAGCCTGCTTCTCCCACTGCCTGGGAGATTACATTTTTTTAATGTCCCAATATTAATAACCAGATGTGGTCTTTTTCCTGCCCAGGGGTCAAGCTAGCTGGCCAGGTCAGGCTGTTTGTCTGTGTGCACAGACTGTGAAGTCTATTCAGCATGACAGGTATGGGGAGGGGGAGGCGGGTAGGGTGTTAACCTCAAGACCACCAAAAGGGACTTCTCCCTGCTGGGAACAAAGAGCAGCAGGAGCTTCAGCCTTTTTCAGCACTCCTGGGATTTTAACCAAGTGAACAAAAGACGATGCACAGCTGAAGAAATGCTCTTCACAACTGATCCATAATTTAAGCTGTTCAGTTACAAACAGCCGGATATGCGTTTGTGATTTCATCGCAGCGCAGCCCAATTAGCTGTGCTCAGTTAATGGTCTGGGATGCGTAGTTTCCGTCTGCTGCTTTATGCCTTGAGAAGGTGCCGGGTTGATGGCACTGGAATAGATGCCAGCCTTGAAAGCTGCCCTAGCACTTACAGAAATGCATTAAAACATCAGCAGTTGCTGCGGGGCGTTTGGTGCCTTCCAGTTCCTGTTTGCTGTGGCGTCTGCCTACGCCCGGCGTTGCCGTGGTGTGGATGCTCTGATGTCACATCACTAAACATATATTAGCAAACCATTTACTCCTCACTTTCTCTTCTCGTGAGGTTACAAAAAAGGAAGAAAATTCAAAAGAAGAATCTATTTGTTTCCTAATTGATTTTCTACGTTAGTTGTTCATTGAATAGATAAGTAGTGCCTGTGATATTTGATTACAGAGCAAGGCACCCATTTAACCTTCCATTCTTTCCTGGCCAGGATTTCAAATACAATACAACGCACTTCCCTCAGGCTCAGTAGGATTAGACTGCTAGCAGTAATCCCTGATGCTATGAAATAGACCTGATAGAACTTCAACTCACTTGTTTAGGATTATGCTCATGAATTTCAGCTCATCTAGTTGCATTAACCCTTTGGGAACTCGCATGAGAGCTGCCACTGCAAATGGTGATCAATATTAGACTCAGCAAGGGGGGCAGACCCATCACAACTTTGTGAGGCTTCTTGGAGAGCTCACTTGGACTTGCTGATCGAAATGTAAAGTTCACTTTGCGAGTAGTTTAGCCACTGCAGCATGAACTCCACAGGTTTTCTTTCCACGCTACTGTTCAGGAGCCTCTGGTGGTTCAGCAGTATCTTCAGACAGTTCAGTCTCAATTTGTGTATTGATCTTCAAACATTCTTTTACTGAATTGTAGCTCTCAAGGCTGTGCTGAAAGGGCAGACAGCTGAGATCTGCTGACTAGGGAGAATCCCAGTATTGTGACTGTGAAGCCCCAGCCTTGGCAGAGTTTAGGTAATGGTTGGACTCAGTGATCTTAAAGCTCTTCTCCAGCTGAAGCAACTGGATGGTTCCGTGAGTGTGAGCATGGTCTTACAGTATAGAGGAGGGGTACTGGTCCCTGAGCTATCACTTCCTAGCGTTCCTGCTGTTAACAACAGCTCTGATAAGGGCTGTGGTGACGTTTGATGACTCGTGCCTCAATCAAAAAGCCTGAGTGAGAGTTCCAAACCATTTCTGACAGGCTGCTAGACAGCTGGCAAGCAAAAGTACTGTAATTACTCCAGATCTGAACTACTCCTTTGAACTGGTGGCTTCTGCTAAAATGCTGATTTTTAATCTGGCCAGATCATTACAGGGAATAACTCCGTACTGGCTACAAGAAAGAGCAGAGCTATTCTGGCTTTTGTTTTCAGGGTTCTAAAACCCACCAGTGAAATAAATATCCTTTCCTACTACCAGTCCCTTAAAGTGTTCAGCCTTCAGTGGAAAGGCTGGTTAAATATTCATGAACACAACTAATTGCATTAATTGTTGAAATGAATAAATGGACATGCTTTGGAACATTCAAAGTCAATTACAGTGCAAAAGTGTGGAGAAGCTGACTTGGGAACTCCAGCCTGCTCTCACTTGCAGAGCAGCTGAGAGAGTCGAACTAGGCCTGGCTGAATATGCACGTTCAGGCACCGAGTGGTGATGTGACTATCCCTGCAGTACACCTGGCTGTGGCACTGCTCTATTTAGAGGCAAGGTGACAGGCAGGATCAGTGCTGCTAGATGCACGTGGTGGCACAGGCAGCAGGGCACTTCTTTCCCCCTTAGATGCTGTTACAGACATGCCAGTTACTGCAGATCTGTCGGATATTCTGGGTACCTGTGATGATAAAGTGGTATTGATGAACAGCTGAAGGCTGTGAGAGCAATAAATGAAGACACTCTTGAGTGACTCTCTGCTGTTGTTTTTTTTTTTTTGCAGGAGGACTGTGGAGTGGGGGCAGGTTGGGGTGGTTGTTCATCAGCCCAGTGGATGCACTCATGTGCTCCCATGTGGAGTATTGCTGAGTTCTAGTCTGTCACCCTTCTTGATCAACATATGCCCAAGGCTGGCAGGGGAGAACCATCAGTGCTCGAGGTGGGGATGTCTGCAAGATGCAGATAATTTTCACCTGAGTGACTATTTCATCAGACTTGAATGATGAAGTCAGTTGTGCAATTCAGGCTTGGGATTTTGATGTACCAGGTGGGCTGTAAAACCAGGCCATCCTGGTGGGATTCAGCAATTGGTAGAAATGGCCAAGGCAGCATTGTGTAGCTGCCCCACAGTCATAAGCCTTGCTGGGTTCTCCATCTGTCTACAGAGGTCACTCAAAGAGCAATAAGCATAATCCAAAGAAGCATGCCTTGGGCAGCACCAGACTTGGCAGAGTTAGAGAATGGCCAACCATGCTTGGAGACTTTATGATCTTAAAGGTCTTTACCAGCCAAGAGGGTTGTGTGATTCTGTGATCTGTAAATGGCAGAGTGCTAAATGGGTGGAAGTTGCTCCTCTTTCAAATCAGTGCTCTCAGTTTCTGCTCTTTTAGAAAAACCTTCCCCCAAAACTGTGCTCACTTCTGCTACTGCTGCTCAGCCTCCAGTCATCTGCAATCTCGAGTAGGTTGGAACTCGTGTGCTTTGCTGGTTAGCTCTGGTTTGACACATGGTGTATTTCTGCTCCCTGATGGATGGCAAATGGAGCATTAGAAAGGGGCTGTTTGGGGAGTGCTCAGTCTACACTTTCAGAATGTGCTTTTCTCAGACTCTGCAGTGTGCATTTAAACACAGCTATTTCTGAAATAAATTCCTTGCTGAGGTCAGCAGCTTTAGTTCATAGAAATCCACAGACAACAAGCAGCCAAGAGGTGGGGCATGGAAAGAATGAATTCGGGAATTTAAGATGAGTGTATCCAGCATTTTCCAGCTCTCCTGATGCTTTAATTTGAAATGCAGAACTTAGTGGCCTATGCTTTGCCACCTTCAGACGTGATGAGAAAAGAGAGGTAAACCTCTGCACTTCTGGGAGATGTGAGCTGCCAAGAATATAGCTGTCTGACCACTAGCCAGTGCTCCTGACAGCAAGCATTCCACAGCTGCTCTCCCAGATCTGTTTCAGCTCTCACAACTTGTTGTCTGTGGTTGCAGTTTCATTCTCTTTCAACCTCTTCAGACTTCAGTGAGTTAGATCCTGCTTCTCCCTGAAAACCTCACTTCACCTATGGAATAGTTGGAGGTGTCCCTACTGAATGCAAGGGGGGGGTTGGACAAGATGACCTTTGAGGATCCCTTCCAACCAAATGCAGGCTGTGAATCTGTGAGTTGAGACAGCAGTGCCCTGAGTTTGATGGCAAAGCTGCTGGAAGCTGGGCTTTCCAGAGAGGGGCTGGCACATGCAGAATGTGCTCTCTTGCTTTCTGGGTCAGAGTTTGTCGTTTTCTGAGTGTTCTGACACATGGCAAAGTGCCTTTGCTTTTCAGATTCTGAAGGGATGTCTATGGTGGGAAGGCTTGTTCTTGGCCCCGAAGAAATGTTGATGGCTTGGATATTGCTATCTATTGATGGCTTGGATATTGTTATCTATTAATGTGCTTTTACTTGGCAAAACAAGAAAAAGGTGGCTCACGTGTGTGAAGGGAATCTTATTAAGTCTAAATAAATAGACTGTAGGAACCATGGTAATACTTTACACTTCTGCAAAGCCTTGATTCAGAGGCTTTCCAAATGTTTTAACAATGTTAATTAAATTCAGGGCTCCTCCATTCTGTGTTAGCCTAAGTGCATATAGGGCTGCCTTCATGTACACAGTGACACAGTGACAGGCTGGAGGGGAGCTGCTGTTTAGTTGTGTGCAGCAGCTCTCCACTCCCAGCGTTTTCAAGGCAGGTGGAGAATAAAAAGAAAGGGAAAAAAAAAAAAAAAAAAAAAAAAAAAGCAAGCTGTGTTGGAGTGAAACTGTGCAGGGAATTGCCTGTAGGTAGGCAAAACATAATTACAAGTTGAAGTTTGGCCAAGACATTTGTCTTAACACTCTTCCTCCTTTGGAAAAAAAAAAAAAAAAGCGTGCCACGTACTTAATAACTTTATTAAGTACAAGCAGTTATGAAATCTGTTCTTTGTTTCCATCAAAAGCAAACATTTCCTAACAGGACGGTGCCGTTGCGCTGCGCGCTGCGGCGCTGACTCATGGCTAATTTCGAGGGAGAGCACAGCATCAATGAGCTACCCCAGCTCCTTTCTGCAGCGCTGCTGTTTTCCTTGGAGATCTCCCCTCCGAGCACTGACCCTGCTTTAGCCTGCGAGATCTGAAGGGATCACAGCACAAGGTGGTATGGCTTAGGGCTGTATATAAAACGATGAAGGGGAGAGTGAAACTCAGCCATGTGCTCCGTTTACTCAGCGCCGTAGCCCGAGAGGGAGGTGGAGCCCGGGTGGAACTCGGAACTGCTCTCGTTTTCTGCAGTAAATAGGCAGCCTGCGAAGCAGCCTGCTGCAGCGTGTGTGTGTGGGGGTTATCCGGATGAGCAGGTTATCGGGAGCTTTCAGAAGGATAAGGGGATGAACATTAATGATGCTTCTGATTAACAAAAAGAGGCAAGAACAGTGCTTCTCTGGTGTTACTGCTAAAAGTCAGGATACAAACAGGCAGCTCTCCAGGGTCAGGCAAGGACCTCTCCTGACACTGCGCACTCCCCTGACCTCACTCGGGGCTCGTAGTGCCCTGCCTGCCTGCGGATGTGATGGGAGCTGCCTGCGGATGGGATGGGAGCTGCCTGCGGAGCCGGCGCGTCGGAAGCGCTGGGCCGAGGGTGCGACTCGCAGCGCGGCTCCGCGCCCAGAGCACGGCCCCAGCCTGCGGACCCGAACGCGGGAAGGGAGCGTTTCAGGTAGAGGCGAGGCGCCTTTCCATGGGCGATTCTCGTCTGGCAAAGGCAGGGTTCCACTCCTGCAGCAGCAAACAACCCGATCTGCACGTCTGCCTCAAGTTTCCCTTCTCCTTGTCGACTTCTCACTCAGCGTGGGGGAGGACAGGCTGCGTCATCATTAGCGTGTCAGTGATTTGATTTGGAAGTACAAACAATAGGCAGAAAGGGCCGTTTGGCAACTAATTAGTTTGCTTCTGCTCAAAGAACATGACACAGAGTTTCCCTTCAGATGAGCGTTCCCAGCCCCCTGGCCTTGCTTTCTCACAGATCGGCAGGATTCCAGTGCTGCTCCGCAGATAGTTTGATGTGCACCATAGAATCACAGAATGGTTTAGGCTGGAAGGGACCTCAAAGATCATCCAGTTCCAACCCCTTGCTATAGGCAGGGACACCTCCCACTAGAACAGGTTGCTCAAGACCTCATCCAACCTGGTCCTGAACACCTCCAGGGACATTGTGGAGTGATCTTTGATCACACTGTGTGCTTCTGTGCTCCACAACCTCCCTGGGCAACCTGTGCCAGTGTCTCACCACCCTCACTGCAAACAACTTCTTCCTAACATCCAGTTTCAATCTCCTCTCTGCCAGTTCAAACCCATTTCTCCTCGCCCTGCCATTACCAGACCTTGTCAGTAGTCCCTCCCCAGCCTTCCTGTAGCTCCCTTCAGATACTGGAAGGCTACTTCAAGGTCTCCTCAAAGCCTTCCCTTCTGCAGATTGAAGAGCCCCAGCTTTTGTAGCCTGTCCTCATAGCAGAGGTGCTCCAGCCCTCTGAGCATCTTCTTGTGGAGGTACAGCCTTGGAATATGCCTTGTGAACTCAGATGGCTATTTGGAACATCTTATAGGCCATTCCAAGAGCAATTATGATTCAGTACCATACATCTCTTCACATTTTTAGGAAGGACAACAGTTCTTATTCCACTGGTGGAAGAGGATAGGGCTGCCCAGCTCCTGTGACAGCTGGCTGCAGCAGAATGCATGCAGGACCAGGTGAGATAAGGCTTCACTCAGCTTACTGTTTCTCACTGGAGGTTTGCCAGCATCATAGTAACATGGACACAGAGATGTGGTGCTGAGGGCATGTTTTAGCACCAGGCTTGGTAGAGTTGGAGAGTGGCTGGACTGGATGGTCTTAAAGGCCTTTTCCAACCAAAGCAGAGTTGGACTTGGTGATCCGAAGGGGCTTTTCCAACCCAAACAACTCATTGTTATCTCTGTGCGGTAGATGTTAGTAATTATGCCCTGAGCAAGCATTAGGAAGACAGACTCCAATGTTATGGACATCACTATCAGAATAAACAATTCAGACCTACCAAGGCTATGGCCAGATTGCTTTCAGGGTCTTGCCAAGACAACTCTCCAGCTGCCGCTGGTCAATCTGTGGAAACCGGGTCTGAGAGGAAGTGAGGGCAGTGGAGGTACCACTGTGCACTGCAGGGATTTGTCTGAATACAGAGCTGGGAGAGAACAGGGAATGCTCTTGGACTTTCTGCCTGGGAGTCACCAATGGTTTCTGTAGTGCAGGCAGAATGTGGGAGAGCAGAAGGTTTGAACTGCAGTAGAGGGATCAGTCTTCCTCAGGGAGGGCTGTAGTGTTGAGCATGGCATTTTTCACTTTCCTCTGTTTCCACTTTCCCTGCAAAGCATTTAAACCATGCTGGAGAATTCCCAGGCTTTAGGATGTCAGTGAGGAAGGGTGGAAGAAGGAAAGGTATTGCTTGACCCAAAAGAACAGGAAAACACACTGATTATCTGAGGGGAAACCTCAGAAGTGAAAACTGAGATGCAGTTTTTCCAGGCAGCCAAGCTGCAATGGTGGGTGATGCAGAATGAAAAACATTGGCTTAAACAAAGCTGTGTGGACCTGGAGGGTGAACTGATACAGAAGCCAAAGCCTTTCAAAAAGAGCTTCTTCAAGAGAAACAAGGCTGCTGCAAAGTAAAGAGGAGACTGAAAGAGTTCTGTTCATGCTGTTCAGTAACAGTTCGTAATCACATCCTCATGTGGTTGTAAGGAGCTGTACTGGCAGGACTGGTGTTACGTGTTAGCTAATTGTCAATATTAATTGTGCTAACATTGCTATGTAAGCACTGTGGTGTGCCTTTTAGAGTCAAATACCACTGTGGAGGAGTCAGTTTTCTCTTTGTTATTTCTAGTCTTAGCTGGAGGTGTGTAGAAAGGGGAGGGGAATGGGGATTATTTTAATCCCCAGGTCAGACATGGGGATGGCAGCAGGCACTGCCATGCAGGCCAGCTAAAGCTGCTACTCTGAAGCAGCGTGCAGTAGCTCCTGCTGAGGACAGTGATAAACACAGGAGTGATTTTAAGCCACCTCCACTTCTCCAGCTTTATGGAGATCTGAAAAGAGGAGCTGGTTTGTCTTTGTATCAATCTACATGTGTGGCTCATTAAACGATTTTGTGTAATGAGAAGTGAGACATTTCTTTAGTCACTTGTGTTTGGCTTACACATTGTCACAACAGCATAGAATAAACTGCAAACAGACCTGTGCATAGTGGTAAAGACAGAATGGGGAAGGAATATTTACTTCTATTGATCACCTCCCCGAGGAGCTGAAACAAACTGTTTGAAACAGAGTGAGTTTTGCTCTCCTTTTTTACAAATCTGCTTCCAGTCAGCGAGGCAGACCAGAACTGAAAGGAAGGCAATTGTGCATAGGCACAGAGAGGAAGCAAGAGTGGAGGATGGCACAGTCAGGGGCACTTTTTGTTGGTTTGGGTGTTCTGGGGGCTTCTTTTTCTCCTTCTTTTTTTCCTTTCTCTTTTTCCCTTTCTTCTTTTCCTTACTTTCTCCTTCTTCCTCCTTCCTTCTTATTTTTCTTTTTCTTTTCTTTTTTTTTTAAACTTTATTTCCCTTTTCTTTTTCTTTTCCTTTTTATTTTCTTTCATCTTTTTTCTTTTTTATTTGTTCTATTTTTCTTCTATTTTATTTTCTTTTTTCTCCTTATTTTCTCTTTATTTTCTTTTTTCTTTTTTCCTATTTTTATTTTTCTTTCTTTTTTATTTTTTCTATTTTCTTTCTTTTTTCATTCTTTTTTCTTTTTTGTCTTTTCTTTTTTCTTTCTATTTTCTTTTTTCTTTTTTTCTCTTCCTTTTTTCTTTTTTTTCTTTCCCCCCTTTTTATTTTTTTATTTTTTCTATTTTTTCTTTCTTTTTTTCTTTTTTTTTCTATTTTCTTTTTTGTTTTTTCTTTTTTTCTATTTTCTTTTTTCTTTTTTTTTTCTATTTTATTTTTTCTCTTCCTTTTTTTCTTTTTCTTTTTTCTTTCCCCCTTTTTTCTTTTTTTTCTTTTTTGTATTTTCATTTTTTTTTCTACTTTCCATTTTCTTTTCAATGTGTCTTTTTTCTTTTTCCTTTTTTTCCCTCCCTTGTTTTAATTTTCACTGAAACACCAGCCTTTAATATTGTGACTATCCTGTGGCTTTTGAGCTGCAGTGTGGTGGACGTGTGAGCCTGGTGGTGGGTCAGTGTGCCATTTTGGATGGCAATTAATCTGATGGTGCAGCCTGCGCCGCTGGGACTGTGCAAACAAACTCCAAAGGCAGATGATTCATTTGATTTAGCAATTGTAATTTGTTGTTCATTAAAAGTGTTCCCACACAGGCATTCTCTATGCAGATGGAGTATGTGGAAAATTTTATTCCACCAACCTGTCCTAATAATTATTTTTGCCAGCATAATTTGCGGCGGCGTTTGATAGGCAGCTGATGAGAGCAGTGTGATTTTGGCAGAATTAAAGCGAGTTGCAAATTTTGCTGCTTTCATTAGTCTGCTTTTGTAACTATCAGGACCAAGCAGCAGGAGTTTGGTTCTGAAATACCAAATATCACAGCAGCATTTGTTGTCTGGGCGTTTTGTTTTTTTCTTTCTGAGGTGTTTGAACCTTTTAATTGAAGGGTTTGTGTTTGGAAGAGTTTTTAAATACCTTCAGAAGATGAAAATCAGTGGGGAAAGTATTTTTAGGATGACTCTAACTTATGCTTTGAGTGAAGGAACATGCAGAATTATAAACCAAACTTGGTTAAGATTGAGATGTTTTCCAGTCTTCCTAAATACAGGGACAGCATTGGAGCTCCACACATCCTGATAAAGAGAAATAAACTTTATGGCCAGACAGAAAAATGTCCTTAGAGGTAAAAAAGGTATTGGCTGATAGGTTTTATGCAGGGATTTTTGTTTCTTTTTAGAGTATAAAAAGATGTTAAATAAGCTTTATAAGAAGGGAACGAGTGCCCTCTTAGTGATTTTAGTGACTGAGCTGCTGGATTTGATGATCACGGTACAGTTGTTCTCTCCTTGATGAAGTTGTTTGCTCCTAGTTATAAAATGGTTCTTCAAAAAGAAGTATTAGAACCTTGTGGCACAAATGTAGGCAAATTGCCAGTGCCAATGCGGAGGGCTGAGTGCAGGTTAGATACTTCAACACACTGCTACCCACCTGCTGTGGATTCGATTCAGCTTTGGAGCCCTCACTATGAAAAAGACTTTGAGGGGCTGGAGCAGGTCTAGAGAAAGGCAACAGAGGGTCTGGAGAACAGGGCTGAGGAGGAGCAGCTGAGGGCGCTGAGGGTGTTTGACCTGGAGAAGAGCCATGTTGTACAATGGCTCTGTACAACTTCCTGGAAGAAGGTTGGGGCCAGGTGGGGGTTGGCCTCTTCTCCCTAGTAACGAGTGACAGGATGAGAAGAAATGGCCTTAAGTTGTGCTAGGGAAAGTTTACACTGGATATTAGAAGAAAATTGACTGCAAGGGTTGTCAGCTACTGGAAGAGGCTCCCCAGGGAGGTGACTGAATCCCCATCGCTGGAGGTGTTTCAGAGATGTGCTGCTGAGGTTAGAGAATGGTTGCACTGGATGATCTGAAAGGCCTTTTCCAACCAAAACCCTTCTCTGATTGTATCAGGAAACAGATAAATGCTGGATGTAAAATCCAGAATGCAATTTTATCAGCTTCAGTTTGCTTACAGTCTTTCATGCCCTGGCATTTTCTGGTGGTTGATCTGCTGGGCTTTTTTCTCCGTTGCAACAGTGGTAGGGCGACACAGCAGGCAAGTGAGGGTTGATGTCCTTGTCCTGCTCAGGTCAGTGGCAGCTGCACCATTAATTTCATCCACACCACATCACCTTAGGAAACCCCTGCTATTTTAGGGAAGCAGCTGAACAGAATGCATGCACTCTTACAGCATGCAGTAGCAGTCTGGCATCAGGGCTGTTCTGCTTTGAGAGGCTGGGGATGCTTTATGTTACCTTCTGAGAGCTGTGAGTGTGTAAGTCAGAGCATGCCTGACCTACTCATTTTCAGTCACACCGTTTTCTTTCAGAGCTTGGCACTTTTAGACTTATCTCTTGTCTGGGAGTGGGGCTAGGAAGAGTAAAGAAATTCTTCTGCTCTATAGCTTGCATCTCGTTTCTGCAAAATATGAGCAGGACATTGTTTATTGTAGCCAGAGGAATAGTTGGCATGGTTGTAGGTAAGCGAGGAATCTCTGGATTGTCTCAAAGTGTTAGCTGCCCATTTGCAGACAGGCAAGCTTTTAGTGTGCAATTTAGGTCAATGGATGGAGGGGAGAAGATGTGTTTAGGCGACAGATTTTAAATCACCATAATATAAATATGCTTCCCTTTTCATCCGGAATTTGCTTTCTTTCAAGGTAATTTAGTGGAGCAGACATGCACTTATGCCTGTCTTTGTAATTTTAGGGATTAGGATAGTGAGGATTAAATGCTGACCCTTAATCTTCAATATCAACTTTAAGAGCGAAATATAATATGCAAATGGAATACATTCATTTTGTGTTTATATATTTTAATCTCTGCAATTTAGTTTTAAGAAGATGGAAACTCATCTTTGCCTTATTTATTTTGAATCCCAAAGCAAGATGCCATTAAAATCTTTATCCCTGTATCTTAGAGGATAAATGTTTATCCTTTAGGGATTAAAATACAATTTTTTTTTTAGATGAGTTTAACCTAACACTCTTACATCAACCCAAGAGTTCTGCCTGCCTGATTTAAATGCAGCCTTGAGTGTCACGCAGATCATTGAGAGTGAGGAGAAATCACCCCATGTTTATTTTCTAAAATCAGGGAATGGGATTTGCATTAACAGAAATCAATTGGTCACTGTGCCATGGATCAATTCTGCTCCCTTCAGTGTAAACTTCTCCTGAAAGTTCTGAATGCATTCAAAGTGCAGACCTGAAAGTCAGGGGGGCAGAAAGAGAGAGATGTAATTATCAAGGTGAAACACTCTGCAGCTCTAGACAAGTAGGGGGCCTCAGCCAGTCCAAATGGAGGATGTGGTGTTCGGGAGTCCAAGCGAAAGGAAAGCTGCACTATGAAATGCTGGGGAAAAGGACAGGGGAAAAGAGTCTGTGAGAGAGGTTTGGCACTAGTGCCAGCAATGGAGACTGCAATGAAAGCACGTGACCCAGTCAGCTTTCTGATGGACCCCCATACAGATGTGGTGATTTCTATTCAAACAACAAGCAAACAACAGCATCCTTCCTGAAGCGTTTTTGGCATCACGCAATGTTAGAGGTTGGAAAGGACCTCCAGAGATCATCCAGGCCAGCCCCCCCTGCCAGAGCAGGATCGCCCAGGGCAGACCACACAGGAACACCTCCAGGTGGGTTTTGAATGTGTCCAGAGAAGGAGACTCCACAGCCCCTCTGAGCAGCCTGCTGCAGGGCTACATCACCCTCACAGTGATCTTGATTGCTTTATTGATATTGATCATATTGATTAAATATGATTAAAGCAATCATATTGAATGCTTTGGTATCTCTGTGTTCCTTTTCTTTACTTTTGCTGATTTTAGCTAAGGTCTCAAAATAATTTTGCTCCTAATTTGGGATTTCTGCATGTGGAGGGTCTGGAAGCTCTGGTGTGAGCTGTGTGATAAAGTCTGCTTGGTGCTGAGGGCCAGGGTTTAGCCTCAGCCTTGGTGGAGTTAGAGAATGGTTGGACTGGATGATCTTGAAGGGCTTCCACAGCCAAAACAATCACAGGATCATAGAATCATCCAGGTTGGAAGAGACCTCCAAGCTCAGCCAGTTCAACCTGGCACCCAGCCCTATCTAATCAATCAGACCATGGCACTAAGTGCCCCAGCCAGGCTTGGCTTCAACACCTCCAGGCACGGCCACTCCACCACCTCCCTGGGCAGCCCATTCCAAGGCCAATCACTCTCTCTGCCAACAACTTCCTCCTAACTCGCCCTGGCACAACTTGAGACTGTGTCCTCTTGTTCTGTTGCTGCTTGCCTGGCAGAAGAGACCAACCCCACCTGACTACAACCTCCCTTCAGGTAGCAAGGCATTAAATAGCAAGGCACCACAGTCCTTCCCAGTGAGTTACCATCTAAAGACCATATTCTGCCAGCTATGGTCTTACAAAGTGTACATTACACTTGTGAGAAATCTTGCAAGTATTTTGGTGTCCTCTGGATTGTAAGGTGCTGCCCAAGCAATTGTCAGAGCATGGACCAGCAGGGACACTGGGAAAGCTGAGCAACAATAGCACGAACAACATCATGAAGTTCAACAAAGCCGATCTAAGGTACTGCATCTGGGTCAGGGCAATCCCAAGCACAAATCTATGCAGGATGGAGAATGGAGAGACACCAGCAATGAGGAGGAAGACTTGTGGGTGCTGGTTTGAACCCTGGAGTTGTTCCAAGCCAGGTTGGATGGGGCCTTGAGCAACCTGATCTAGTCGGAGGTGTCCCTGCCCATGGCAGGGATGATGGAACTACATGATCTTTAAGGTCTCTTCCAACTAAATCACTCTGTGATGCTGTAGATAAACCACTGTCACCTACCAATTCTCTTTCTGTTATGGCCTTAGAAGCTGCTGCGTGGATTGCTGGGCATGATTTGTCAAGAACCCTCTGAAATGTCTGATTGCTACTTACAGAGGAATTCCCTCAAGAAATACCGAAAAGGCAAATGAAGCTCTGCTCACAGGTCCGGCTCTGCCTTTGGGATACTCCCTGGCCCTGAGTCAGCTCAGAGGAACAGAAAACCCAAAACTAGGCCTTTTATCCATAGAATAAAACTTTGCTGTCCTGGCTGGGCCTTCCATAGACCTAAGAGCAGCGAGGAGCTGCTTTGTGTCCTTACATTCCTGAACACTTCTGTGGAAGGCAGAACTGGTGTGGATTTTGCTCTGAGTCTCATGTTTGACAGATTTCCCCAGTTGCACTGAGAGGGAAAGAACAGACCACACAGTAAAACTGCACTCACACCTTCCTTACAGCCCAGTGGACACCCAGCAAGTGTCAGACCTTTTCCTCCTGCTTCCACTGATGTGCACCTGAAAGGCTGAGAAAGTGCATGGCAAGAAAGGTCAAGAGAAGGGGATGTTGCCTATGCTGTCCTATTCCAGAGGGGGCCAAGAGGTGCATCTAGTATTTTAAGGCCCACCACAGTGGCAGCTTTGCATATCAACAGGACATCTTTGCAATTATTTCTGTTAGATTTAATAAGCAGCAGGCATCACAATGCCTGACAGAAGATGCTTGGTCCCTCCACCAACGAGGTGGGGGTCATAAGAGGTCTTAAGTTCATGCAGCCTGGCCTTGAACACCTCCAGGGAGGAGGCAACCACAACCTCCCTGGGCAACCTGTGCCAGTGTCTCCCCACCCTCACTGGAAAGGGTTTCCTCCTCATCTCCACTCTCCATCTCCCCTCTTCTGGTGCAAAACCATTGCCACTAGTCCTGTCACCCTCAGCCCTTGTCGGAAGTCCTTCCCCTTGGGGCCCCTTTCAGGTGCTGGGAGGGTGCTCTAAGGTCTTCCTGGAGTCTTCTCTTCATGCTGAGTAGCCCCAAGTCTCTAGCCTGTGCCCATAGGGGAGGACCTCCAGCCCTCTGATCATCTTTGTGGCCTCCTCTGGACCCTTTCCAGCAGCTCCAGGTCCCTCTTGTATTGGGGGCCCCAGGACTGCAGTGCTGAAGACAGGGTCTGAGCAGAGCAGAGGGGCAGAATCCCCTCTCTGTGCTGCTGCTCTCCCAGCTCTGGCTGCAGCCAGCACACAGCTGGCTCTGGGCTGCCAGCGACCAGTGCTGGCTCCTGGGCACTTTGGCACCAACTGACACCTCCAAGGCCTTCTCCTCACTGCTGTTAGAACTAACAAGTTAGTTAATGGACAAGTTAAACCTCAGAAGTAGAAGATGATTTTCTGCTTTCTAGAAGTCTGTTAGTGGAGTTCATCTGGAGGATCGCACACTGGTGCAGATGACATTCCTGGAGGTGGATTTTTCTTGATGTTTGCTGCTAATTCCACATTATTTTTGGCATCAGATGTCAGCAGGGATGTCCTCCTATGCCAGAAGAGGATCTATTTTAGCTCTGTGTTGGTGTTGATTGCTGAGTGGGTTTCTTGTGATGCTTCAGTCAAAACTTTCACCCAGGTGTCAGGAGAGCTCCTTACATATTGCAGCAGTGTTAACTCCAATGAAAGTGATAAGTGAGCCATGGATATCTGGAGCTCTGTGGGTAGGCAGACAGGCCAAGAGCAGTTTGAAAAAAAGAGTTCATGTTTTATCAGAGAATCACTAAAGTTTAGAGGCTGGAAGGGACCTCCAAAGCTCATCCAGGCCAACCCCCTTGCCAGAGCAGCATCACCCAGAGCAGATCACACAGGAACACATTCAGGTGGGTCTTGAATATCTCCAGAGTGGGAGACTCCACAACCCCCCTGGGTAACCTGTTCCAGGGTTCTGTCACCTTCAGAGGGAAAAAAATTCTCCTCATGTTTGCATGGAACTTCCTATGCCTCAGCTTCCACCACTCCCCCTTGTGCTGGCACTGGGCTGAGCCTGGCTCCAGCCTCCTGGCACTCACCCTTCACATCTTCATAAACATGCACGAGGTCACCTCTCAGGCTCCTCCTCTCCAAGCAGCACAGCCCCAGCTCCCTCAGGCTCTCCTGGTAACAGAGATGTTCCATTGCCTTCAGCATCTTTGTGGCTCTGCACTGGACTCTCTCAAGCACTTCCATGTCCTCCTTGAACTGGACACAGTACTCCAGCTGTGGCCTCGCGTGGAGTGCTCAGTAGCGACCGTTAGACAGTTAAGGGCTGCAGTTGTTCTATCCCAGCTAAAGATCACTGCCAGCATTCTGCTCTGAGCTTCTACCCTGAAAAGCCTTTTCTGGAAGGACAAAAGGGAGCCTTTTCCTTGTGTCCTCCTGATAATATTTGTAAGGCCAAGTGGTTGCAACTAAACCAAATTTTCACTTTTGTAAGCTCACATAAAGCAAAAGAACAAAATAAGCTCTGACAGAGCCGCAGGTTCTCACCCCAGCCCGTCCCTGTGGGAGCATGGCTGATGTGATGGCTGTTGTGGTACCCCACACCCATCAGCAGACTTCAGAGGTTTTCTCAGGACTCTCTGCTCAAGGGACCTTCACTGCCACCACCTCATGATGCTAAAATTCTACATCTGGCCTGGAAGCTGCTGTTGGACACAGCCAGGGGGGAGAGGCAGAAGCTAAGGCAGTGTGCAGATGCCAGTGCCTGGTTTGGATGTGGCCTAACCAAACAGTGTCAACTTTTATATTAGAAGCCTGTCAAGTTAAAACTAAAACTTTCTCTGAAGGTTTCACTGAAGGCAGCTGAGTTAAAGGCTTTTGAGTTGTTCTGGGGAAGGTGCTCTAACATGTTAGGAATCCTCAGCTATAGAAATCGTCGAAGCTTCCCGTAGATGGGAACCGGTGGCAGCTGCGGTGTCAAGAGCATAAGTGCTGTCTGTGAGGGAATTTGCTAAGTGGGCAGCTGCTTTCAGCACTGGCTGCCATTTTCAGTGGTCTTCACAAGTGGCCCTAAGTAGAAAACATGACTGCAGCCCTTGCGGGAAGTGCACAAGAGAGGCTCACTTGAGGGCATTAGAGCTGGCTGCACAGTGGGTACTGGAGGCAGAAACAAGGTTCCAAGGAGCCAGCCCAGGCGATGGGGCTGGGCTTCTCTCCTTGCTGCTGCTGGAGGCCTGGGCAGCTGCACATGCTGGCTTGGGCTGCTTCAGACAGTCACTGGCACCTGTCTTTCAAAGGCAGTTTCTTTATGGTGAGGGTGCTTGAGCCCTGGAGCAGGCTGCACAGAGAGGTTGTGGAGTCTCCTCTGGACACTTTCAAAACTCACATGGATGTGTTCTTGTGTGACCTGCCCTGGGAGATACTGCTCTGGCAGTGGTGGGGGGGTTGGCCTGGATGATCTCTGGAGGTGCCTTCCAGCCCCTACCAGTCTGTGATTTGGCAGAGGTTTTGAGCAAGGCTGCAGTCAGGTAATTGTCCTTCTTGGAGGAAGAGAACAAACCTCTCTACAACTACCTGAAAGGAGGTTGTATAGAGAGGTAGGAGCTGGACTCTTCTCACACGTAACTAAGCTGTGCCATGGGAGGCTTAGGCTGGACATTCAGAAAAGTGTTTTCACAAGAAGGGTTGTGAGGCACTGGATCAGGCTGCCCGGGGAGGTGGTGGAGTCGCCATCCCTGGATGTGTTTAAAAGTCACCTGGATGCGGTGCTTGGGGGCATGGCGTAGTGAGAGGCAAGGTGGGGTGGGTGAAATGGCTGTGCTTGGTGATCCTGGCAGGGCTGTCTGGCCTGGGCGAGTCTGTGAGTGCCATGCACTCACCCACGGCTCTGCCGAAAGGCACTCACCGTTGTGCCTGACTGCTGGAGGCCCAGGTGTGCTGTACCCACACATTCCCATTTGGTACCAGGTCAAAGCCTCGGAGCAGGTATGCCCCTTTAGCCCCAGAGCGCATCTCAGTGACACCCAGGTCCCACGCTGCGCCAGCCTACCCTTGTCCTTGCCACCCCCCAGTGTCTTCAGGCAGCAGAGAGCTGCATGACTCACTGCCCTTAGCAGAGTAATTGGAGAACTTTCAGCCTCCTTGCAACATGTCCAGAATCATTGTGACACAAAAGATGGGGGTGGGGGAGAAAGAGGAACAGCAAAACACTTTGGCCCAATAATTTCTTCTAATCCCTGAGAGGCACTGATTGTGAGGATAGTCTCCATGGCACTGATGACCAAAAGTGCATGAAATATTTGTTTGGAAGTAATAGTTCCTGCTGGAGTTCACTTCCAGTGCTCAAAAGCCTGTCCACTTAGAAACAAGCAACAACCATTACAGCCTCTGGGACTGGCCCTGCTGTAAAATCGATATTTGAAGGTAATCACTTTATATCTGATGCATGAGCTGGGTGATTTTACTGGCTGCCTCTGAATATGGACCACTGCCTAATTGTCATTCCAGAAGAGGATCCAGATGTCCCTTACTCTCTCCCTCCAGCCCACTGTGGCTTTCATTACCAGAAAAAAAATTCCTAAAAGGTGATATCATTTACTGTTAGAGGCTGAGCAGGACAAAGGCCATCCCTGCGCCTCCTCCCACCTTTAGGCTAGAGAGCAGATCATAAAATTAACACCTCAGCAGCAGAGTTGCAAGTGGTTTCACCTCCTGGCCCACGGGCAGCCCTGCCTGAGTGCCCTTGGAGTCCTTCACGCCCGTATCTGCTGCTGCAAGACCTTTTCTCCTTCCTCCACACGCCGAGGCAGCAGCGCAGGGTTTGTTTGCAAGCCTGTTTGCTCAGGAGAGGTACAAACGTGGCCTTCACCTCCTGGCTGCAGCAGGGATGTTCTAATGCCCACACAGAAGGTACCCATGGAGAGAGGGGAGGCTGGGCTCAGGTGTGCCCAGGGCTCTCAGCAACTGGGGGCAGGTTGGGTTCTGCAGAAGATCTTTGGCCATGTTTCAGCAAGTCAGAGTGCAAGGTCCTGAGTTGGGTCAGCCCCAGGCACAAATCCAGGCTGGATGCAGAGTGGGTTGAGAGCAGCTCTGAACAAAGAGACCTGTGGGTGTTGGTTGCTGAGCAGCTCCCCGGGAGCCAGCAGAGCCCTCATGCAGCCCAGCAGGCAGCTGCGTGGGCAGCAGGGCAAGAGAGGGGATTCTGCCCCTTGGCTCTGCTCAGATCTCACCTACAATCCTGCTTCCAGTTATGCTATCCCCAACATGAGACGGACACAGAGCTGCTGGAGTGAGGCCACAAAGATGCTCCAAGGGCTGGAGCAGCTCTGCTGTGAGGATAGGCTGAGGGAGCTTGGGGTGTGCAGCCTGGAGAGGAGAAGGCTCCAGGGGGACCTTAGAGCTGCCTGCCAATAGCGGAAGGGATCCTGCAGGAAGGCTGCAGAGAGACTTTTGCTGAGAGTGTCCAGAGCCAGGCCAAGGGCAATGGTTAAAAGCTGAGGCAGAGCAGGGTTAGACTGGAGCTGAGGAAGAAGTTCTGCACTGTGAGGGTGGTGAGAGTCTGGCACAGGTTGCCCAGGGAGGCTGTGGCTGCTTCCTGCCTGGGGGTGTTCATGGCCAGGCTGGATGAGGCCTTGAGCAGCTGAGTCTAGCTGAGAGGTGTCCCTGCCCATGGCAGAGGGGCTGGAGTTGATGAGCTCTGAGGTCCCTTCTAACCCGAGCCATTCTGTGATTTTGTAACTTTTATTTACTATTATTTCTTTGCTTCCCATGTCAACATTGTGCTGATAACCATGAATCCAAATTTCCCCCAAACGGAAGACAACCTTCAGGTGGTTTAAGGCTCCTGACATGTTTGCTGTACAGAAGCATCACTGCCTGCTTCACAGAATCGCAGAATGGTGGGGGCTGGAAGGCACCTCTGAAGATCTTCCCGTCCAACCACCTAGCCAAAGCAGCAACATGCAGAGCAAATCACACAGGAACGCATCCAGCGAGGCTCTGAATGTCTCCAGAGGCAGAGACTGCACAGCCTCTCTGAGCAGCCTGCTCCAGGGCTCTGCTGCGCTCACACGGAGCAGAGGCACTTTCTTTCTGCCTTTGTGGGCTCTCCTGTGCTCCAGTTAGGGCTTGTTGTCCCTTGTCCTGTTTCTGTTGGAGGTCTTCTGTTTGGCTGAGGTTGTGTGGTTACAGAGCAGGGCAAAATGCAGCCAAGGTGGATTTTCTGGGTAACTTTAACCCCAGAAACATCTCTGGTTTATACTGAAGTTGTGTTTGTCTCCCCTTCTTCAACTGACTGCTATGATCCGGAGAGCAGATTGAGACTAGAGATGAGTAAGAAGTTCTCTCCAGTGAGGGTGGGGAGGCACTGGCACAGGTTGCCCAGGGAGGCTGTGGATATCCTCTCCCCAGAGGTGTTCAAGGCCAGGCTTGATGAGGCCTTGAGCAGCCTGGGCTGGTGGGAGGTGTCCCTGCCCATGGCAAGGGGGTTAAAACGTGAAGGTTCCTTCCAGCCCAGCCCATTCTAGGGATCTGTGATGAAGGCCTTCCAGGCTGTGATGTGTAAGGAGCACTCAGCACCAAAATAAACCTTTCTGTCACATCTGTCAGAGAGAACATTTTGAAGGAAACATTCTCACCTCAAATCCCATCTCCTGTCCTCTCCTGATGGTAAAAGCAGGGGGGTTAACCAACACTCAGGTAGAGCTGCTTTCTGCAACAACTTCCAAGTGTTGAGCACTGAGAGGTCAGTTTTGGCCCCCTCACTCCAAGAAAGACATTGATGGGCTGGAGCAGGTCCAGAGAAGGGCAGCAAAGCTGGTGAGGGTCGGGAAAAGAGGGCTGGGGAGGAGCAGCTGAGGGACCTGGGGGTGTTTAGTCTGGAGAATAAGAGGGTGAGGGCAGACCTCATGGCTCTCTACAGCTCCCTGAGAGGAGGTTGAAACCAGGTTGGGGTTGGTCTCTTCTCCCAAGTAACAAGTGATAGGATGAGCGATAATGGCCTCAAGGTGCCCCAGGGGAGGTTTAGGTTGGACATTAAAGTTCTTGACTGCAAGGGCTGTCAGCCACTGGAACAGGCTTCCTGGGGAGGTGGTTGAATCCTCATCCGTGGAGGGGTTTGGAAGAGGCAGAGATGTGGCGCTGAGGGACATGATGTATCAGCAGACAGGGCAGGGAGTTAGACCAGGGCTGAATGCGGTGATCTCAAATGTCTTTCCCAACCAGAAGGAGCCTCTGATTCTATAATTAGATTTGGTGAGAGTTCCTTGCCAGGGCTTTTTGTCAGCAGTGGAATACAAGTTGCTTAGTGTTTCACTTTTTAGAAAGAAAAGAGCCCTTAATTTAAAAACTTGTGGGACAAAAGAGGTCTCTTCAAGGGGGAGATGTGTTCCATGCAGAGTGCCGAGCTCACTGTATATTTAGAGTAGATCTGTACCTGGCTGCTCTGAGTCTTTGACCAGGTGCCAAGTGGTGCCTTGCCAAAGGTGTAGCCTTTCATTTATTTCTTCAGGCTCAGTAGCGGTTACTGCTAACATGTGTTTGAGAGACTGTCACTTCTGATGGAATTTTTTCACCTGGCCTGTTGCCAAGTTCTGTTGGTATGTGTTTAAAATGCTTTAAAAATATATCAGGCTTTTGTATTCCTGCAGCTGCAATTCCAGGCAGAGTGATAAAGTGGGATTCACTTTCCATCACTGGGTGTTTTTGCTGGTGTCGACGGTGGCTTTTTTACTCTCGTTTTGTTTATGGAGAGGGAATTTGTTGGTTTTGTTTTGCTGTTCAGTAGGCTAAAAGAACATAATAACTAGGGATAAGGGTGCAGGACAAATGTCTGTTATTTTAAAGGAACTTCAGAATCAGAATTCATTTATTTTGCCCTCTGTCAGAAAATGCTTTAAATCACCCTTCCCTTACGCAGTTTCTTTTCTCCACCAGAGCTGATATTTGGATCTTATCTTTCCATATGAGCTTCTGGGGCTCCAGTTTTGCCCCTTCCCTTTTTGAGACACGGGGGCCTACTACAGTTCATCTGCTTTCATGCTGAGTTTCTATGTGGATTGCTGTGTATGTCTAGAATCTCTCTCAGGACAGGCACTGGATGCAGGGAATCGTAAGTCTGGAAAGGGTCTTCCTGAGCACTAAGTGCAGCTGCTAGTAGATACAAGCTGACTGTCTGGTAGCTGAAGGATGATCAGTAACATCTTTTCCTCCTCATGCCATAGATTCCCATGAAAAAGGAGCAGAGCTCCTGTAAAAAATTCAAGTCTCTCTGTCCTCAGGACATTGTAGCTGGGGAGAACCCCCTGTAAGTGGAATTAAGATGCCTGCCGGGAGCAGAGTGTCTGCAGCAGTACCGAGATCCTCTGATCTCTGCAGGCTTTCCCCGGGGGACAAGATTTCCTCTTTGCTTTGCGGGCATCTGCTCCCCTGTGGACGCGATACAAATCTCTCAGCCTGGCGAGGTGGCCAGCAGAGGTTCGCCAGCACTTTGTACCAGCTGTTCAAAAGGACTCACTCTCTGTGGATGCTCTGCTTTGTGTTCCTTACACCTGTGTGTGCAGAGGTGCTGAGCACTCGCAGGTACCAGGCTGCTTTGTTCATGCTTTGTAAATATCTGCCCTTTACCATCTGAAGCTGAGCCTTTAAAGCTGAAATTCCACCCCACTGCCTACAAACCTCCCCCCCCAAAAAATAAACCCCAAAACAACCCAACCAAAGAACCAACCAGTGCTGGTTGTTTGGGAAGTAACAGGAGCAAAGAGGTGATGCTGATAAGCAGGGCTGAATTTTGTGTCAGTTCTTAAAGCAAACTGGTTGGCACATGTTAGAATGTGGCCTTTCCCTTCGCCTGGCTTTCTTTGGGGAGGGAAATCGTGGGTTTGCTGCTGGTTATTCTGTGCTGGGCTGGCTTGGCTGGTTTGTTTGGGTGCTTTTGTTTAATTGATCATTTTTCAAAGGATGTTCAAATTGAGACTATTTTACAGTTTTGCAACAGCAATCATCCATCAGCTGTTCCTAAAGTGTAACAATACTGGAGAAAAACATCAATTAAACAACTGCTCAAGGTGAACATGCAGTAGCAAATATTTACTGCTGCGTTTCCTTCCAAGGCTCATTGTGTATCTGGAAGCTTGATAGTAACAGTTCATATTTTCTTACCAAACTGATAATGTGTTATTAATTCAGATGAAAAAAGAGGTAGCTCTACCAGATTATTCTGTTTTGTCCCAGGTTTGAGATTTTATGAGAACCAGACCCCACATTCCTCTGCTGTTAGACAGTATTCTTTTCAGAGATGCTAACCTGTTAGTGATTAGCCCAGACCGATGTCTTGGATGCTTGTGGTATCAGAAAGCCCTTCCCTGAGGACTTCTCTGGTCCAAAGAGAATTTCCATGTTTGAGCTTGACAAAGACAGTCTGAACCTGTGCATATTCCCAGCTAAGGGTCAAATCCCACGAGTCCTTGGGAATTTTGTTCAAGTAAAGACTACAGGAGTTCACCCTATGGGATTTGTTTGGTCCTTGTACAGATGTTTAAGTTGCTTAGAGTTCCTGGCCCTAGTGTTCAAAGAACTAGCCGCCTAACAGAGCTGTTGTTTGTAACCCTGGCTAATTGCACTGGCTCTGCTTATTGCTGTCCTTGCACTTAACTCATCCTGTATGGCAAATGAAGGCAAATTCAGGCCTCCAGTGAAGCAATTATCAGGCAAAGTAAATTAGCAAATATTGCAGGCTGTACGTGGCCCAAAAGGTTATTTGACATTTATCTGGGGAAAAAAGCCATTGTTTCTGTGATACTACTACTGGCAGAAGCAGAAGGCAACTCGCCTGCTCTGTTTGCACACTGCTTTATGCAAGATGCTTCTGGGTGATCCTGGCTATTGCCTCTGGCTGTTAGGCTGCTTTTACTATCAGTGTATATTTGGGCCTCTTCCATGGAGGTGTTCAATAACTGTGTGGACGTGGCACTTTGGAACCTGGTTTAGTGGGCAAGGCAGTGTTGGGTTGATGGTTGGACTCAATGAACTTACAGGTCTTATGCAATCTTAGTGACTCTGATTCCATGAATGTGCTTCCTTCTGCAGCTCTTGATTTTGACTGTAACTGTGATGTTTAACACAATCAAGTTGAAGTCATTAGTTGCACTACCAGGATGTGTTACCCTTGTGACACTGGATTTTTGTCTGTGCATGTTTGTGTCTTTCCAGTGAAGGTGGTGAGACACTGGCACAGGTTGCCCAGGGAGGCTGTGGATGCTTCCTCTCTGGAGGTATTCAAGGCCAGGCTGGATGAGGCCTTGAGCAACCTGGGCTGGTGGGAGGTGTCCAACCCCCCTTGGCAGGGGGTTGGAACTGGATGATCTTTAAGGTCCCTTCCAACCCAACCCACTCTACAAATCTGTTTGCTCTCTGTGTGCAGTCAGACATATAACACATCAGGCTCTGCAGACAGGTTCCACCTTAGCTGCTGTCCTTACCCAGTGCTGTTTTCTCCTCTAGGTGAGCACAGGCTGCTCGGTATAGATTCACAACCTGTGAAGGTATTGATGTGCTCCCTCTGACCTCTGCTTCTAACACATGTGTCAGGCTCTCCTACAAATCTTTTGTTCAAGGAAACCTTAAAATGTTTATAGAATCATTGAATCGTTTTGGTTGGAAAAGCCCTTTAAGATCATCCAGTCCAACTACCAATTCATCACCACCATGGCCACTAAACTGCGTCGCACAGTGCCATGCACACATGGTTCTTGAACCCCTCCAGGGATGGGGACTGCACCACCTCACTGGGCAGCCTGTGCCAATCCCTGACCACTCTTGCAGCAAAGACGTTTTTCCTCATCTCCAACCTAACTCTCCCCTGGCACAATTTTAGTGCATTTCCTCATTGCTTCTCAGCCCTTTGGCTAAGATCAAGTGTGGAATCTGTTCCTAGCAGTTCTGTGTCTGATATGTCCTCGATTACAGGAAATATGTTTTGGTGAAACCAGGAGGGGCAGCAACAGAACCTCCACACTGGACTTCCAAAGGGCAGACCTTGGCTTATTTAAGGAACTAACTCGGAAAGTTCTTTGGGAAACAGCCCTTAAAAACAAAGGGGTCCAGGAAGGTTGCACCTGCTTCAAGAGAGAACTCCTGGAGGTGCAGGAGCAGCTGTGCCATTGAGCCAGAAGGTGAGCCCAGGCAGCCAGGCTGGATGGGCAAGGAACTGCTGAAGGAACTAAAGATAAAAAAGAGGGTGTATTGCCTTTGGAAAGGAGGGGAGGTTTCCCAGGAAGAGTTCAAGGATGTTGCTACGTCTTGTAGGAAAAAAATTAAAGAGGCAAAAGCCCATTTGGAGCTTAGGCTGCCACTGCTGGTAAGGAGAATAAAAACTGTTTCTGTAAGTGTACTAAGGGCAAGAGAAGGGGCAAGGACAACCTCCAGTCCTTATTAGATAGAGAGAGGAAAAGGCAGAGGTGCTTAACACTTTCTTTGCCTCAATCTTCACTAGTGGAACAGGTTGTCTCCAGGACAGCTGGACTCCTGGGGTGGCAGATGGAGTCAGGGACCAGTACAGTCCCCCTCTAATCCAGGAGGAAGAAGTAAGGGACCTGCTGAGCCACTTGGATCCTCACAAGTCCATGGGACTGGAGGGGATCCACCCTAGAGTGCTGAGAGAGCTGGCAGCTGAGCTGGCCAAGCCACTCTCCATCATTTATCAGCAGTCCTGGCTCACTGGAGAGGTCCCCAAAGACTGGAAGCTGCCAATGTGATCCCATCCACAAGAAGGGCCTGGAGGAGGACTGGGAAATGAGAGAGCTGCCAGCCTGACCTCAGTGCCTGGCAAGGGCATGGAACAGCTCGTCCTGAGTGCCATCACACAGCACCTACAGCATGGCCAAGGGATCATGCCCAGCCAGCAGGGGTTTAGGAAGGGCAGGTCCTGCCTGACCAACCTGACCTCCTTTTATGATCAGGTTACCTGCCTGGTGAGTGTGGGGCAGGCTGTGGATGGAGTCTGCCTGGACTGCAGCAAGGCCTTTGACACTGTCTGCCACAGCAAACTCCTGGCACAGCTGGCAGCTCCTGGCTTGGACAGATTCACTCTGCTATGGGCATTGGAATGGGCTGCCCAGGGAGGTGGTGGAGTCGCCATCCCTGGAGGTGTGGAAGCCAAGCCTGGATGAGGCACTTAGTGCCATGGTCTGGTTGACTGTCTAGGGCTGGGTGCTAGCTTGGACTGGATGAGCTGGAGGTCTCTTCCAACCTGGTTGATTCTATGATTCTATGAAGTACCCAAACTCTTTTTTGAAGCCTGGAAATGAAAAGACAAAAAAAAAAAAAAAAAAAAGTGAGGATAGGCATTAAAAATACATAGGAAAATGGCACAAGGGGCACTGGGTGCCAACTGGAGTAGAGGAGGTGCCACAGGAACAGAAGGGGAAACTTTGTCACTGTGAGGGTGCTGGAGCCTGGAGCAGGCTGACCAGAGAGGTTGTGGAGTCTCTTTCTGTGTAGACATTCAAAACCCTCCTGGATGTGTTCCTGTGAGACCTGCCCTGGGTGTCCCTGCTCTGGATGCTTTCTGGAGGTCCCTTCCATGCTGTGGCTCTATGATAAGCTTTAGTCTCTTTTCCCCACTCACTCCCCACGTTTTCTTAGGGATGAAAACGCTCACTTTTAGCAGCTGGTTCTCTCCTTTCCTGGGAACTGCTGATGTTTGCTACACCCTCCCCAAAACTTCACTGACCTGCAGGTCATCTCTGGCAGGCAGGCAGAGCAGAGGACACAGCAATGCTGATGCCTTCTGCTTGTGCTAAGGCTGAGAGAGACAGAAGCTGCCTTTCTAAATGGGGCACTGTGTGCTTTTACTTACTGATTTCCAGAGCACTTATTATCATAGCAGAGCATTGTAATGAACATAGCTGAAGCCTGAGCATTCGTTCAAACATGTCTGAGGCACTTCTACATGTTGCTGGAGGGATGAATTAATTTACATCATGTTTTACTTTTTAAATAAAACAATTTATTATAGAAATCAAAATGTCAAATCTAAAGGTTCTTATCTAGGAGCCCTCATAAATTACTTTCCTTGAAGCTTCTTTGGAGCAGGACCCTTCACATCTTCCTCCCTCAAGCCTAAATTATACAAACAATAAGTAACAAGTTCTTGTAAGTGTAATGGTAATTAACCATGAGAAAAAAGCCTCCCTGATTTGGGCTCAGTTGATTTTCCTTTTAGATAAAAGTGTTTCTTTGCCTTGGAGTTGTAGGTTTTCAGCACTCCCAAGTTTTCTGGTGTTTTTCAGCCTTTCACCTTCCTTTTTTAAGTGGTTGCATACCTGTGGATGTCTCGAGGTGAGTGTCTCCCAGGTGTGATTAGCCTCCTGCCTGCCCACAGCTCCTTGGCAGCGACAGAGCGGCTGATTTCTGTTTGCATGCTGGTGAGGTTCTGGTGATGAGCCGTTAAATAAAATGATCTGTCCCCAGGCCAACCAGCTGGTTCATTGCCAAACAGTAATCCAGCACAATTAACTATCAAAGATTGGAATATTCAATTATTGCAAGAGGTCTCACTGCAGCCACCTGAAAAAGCAGAGAGCTCAGGAGGAGGAGAGTGCTCAGGACATTTCTTTGCACTGGGGTGCACTAATTTCCTTGGGCTCTGTTTGCACATATGGGCTTTGCATAGCCACACATTCAAAACCAGCACTGAAATTTGCAATTTCAGCTTTATTTTCCTTTCAAAGCTCAGGGTTGAGAGATGGAAAAGATGAAAGAATTGACTTGCTTTCCAAAGCTACCTCTGCTGTTCTTGCCTGCCTTATGACAAACTGAGAGCTGGTGCTCTCTGCATAAAGGTGTTGTGTGCACGTTTGGCCAGTCTGGGGGTGGCAGTGAAGCTAGGAACTTGTCATATTGTTTAGCAAGGAGATTTTATTGTTTACTTCATCATTCAGGGCCAGGAATGCCAATTTTGTGTTCCATTACTGGTCTCAAATTTATTTTCCATAGCCTTGCAAGTAATGATTTTTCATTTGTCCAAGACCACTGAACTCTGGCAGGTGGAATTGTACCAGGGTATCCCTCGTCTAGCCGTAAGGACAGCAGCGGCGTGAGCCACTCCAAATCTAAAGCAACATCTTGTAAAGCTCTGTGAAGAGAGGAAAAGGCCAAACATGTTAGGTATTTGAATACTTTTCAGCCAGCCACAGCTAATCAGGTAGAAAATCACCCACAATGTACACAAAGGAGTGTTTTAAATCCTATCCATGTAGAATAACTCAGGGAAACCTTGTCTTTTGTTACTTCAAGCTAGACTGGCTTTGTAGGTGCTTCAAAGTGTTTGTGGGTGAAAGGGAGGAAAGAATTTGGCCTATTTCTGTCCTTCAGGAACTTAAAATTTGTAGAACCCTGTAAAATCATGAGTCTCCATGTTTATGAAATCTGAGAAAGTCAGAGAATATAAGGATGTTTTAAAAAGTGTTGGCACAGCCCTCTGGAGGCATCAGTAACAGGCAGGTTTTACTGCTGGAGAAATTGAGACCCAGGATTGTCAGACCGTTCTGTTCTGCAGCTCAGTCACAGCTGAAAGCAACAATCAGGTATTCCAGGTTGTGTTTTCCAGGTGTAGCTCCTCTCTCTCTGAAAGGCACTAAATGGTAGCTTTGAGAAGTACAAAGATATCTGGGACAAGGAGAATCACAGCATGGCTCAGGTTGGAAGGGACCTCAGAGCCCATCTCCTCCAACCCAGAGGCAAGGACACCTCTCAACTAGACTTGGCTGCTCAAGGCCTCATCCAGCCTGGCCTTGAACACCCCCAGGGAGGAGGCAGCCACAGCTGCCCTCTTACAGAAGAATTTTTCCTCAGCTCCAGTCCAAACCCTACTTTCCCTCACCTTCAAACCATTCCCGCTTGTGCTGTTGAAGACTGAGGCTGAGGCTGAGGTCCTGAATGCCTTCTTCACCTCAGTTTTCAACAGTAGGGAGGGAGGAGTTCAGGGCAAGTAGCCTCTTGAACTGGGGAATGGGGTCAGGGAGCAGTGTGTTCCCCTGGAAATTCATGAGGAATTAGTTCAGGACCTGCTGAGCCATCTGGACACCCACATGCCCATGGGACCAGATGGGATCCATCCCAGGGTGCTGAGAGAGCTGGCAGCTGAGCTGGCCAAGCTGCTCTCCATCATTTTCCATCAGTCCTGGCTCACCAGAGAGGTCCCAGGAGACTGGAAACTGCCAACGTGGTCCCCATCCACAAGAAGGGTGGGATGGAGGAACCTGGGAACTACAGACCTGTCAGCCTGACCTCAGTGCCAGGGAAACTGATGGAGCAGGTTAGCTTGGGGGTGATAAGAGCACACCTGAGGGATGGCAAAGGGCTCAGGTCCAGCCAGCATGGGTTTAGGAAGGGCAGATCCTGCCTTTCTAACCTGATCTCCTTCTATGATCAGGTGACTGCTTGGTGGATGTGGGGAGGCCTGTGGATGTGGTCTGTCTGGACTTCAGCAAGGCCTTTGACACTGTCCCCCACAGCAAACTGCTGGCTAAGCTGTCAGCCCATGGCTTGGATGGTAACACTCTGTGCTGGGTTAGGAACTGGCTGGAGGGCCGGACCCAGAGAGTGGTGGTGAATGGTGCCACATCCAGCTGGCAGCTGTCACTAGTGGTGTCCCTCAGGGATCTGTGCTGGGCCCCATCCTCTTTAACATCTTCATAGGTGATCTGGATGAGGGCATGGAGTCAGTCATCAGCAAGTCTGCAGATGACACCAAGCTGGGGGCAGATGTGACTGAGTTGGAGGGCAGAAGGGCTCTGCAGCAGGACCTTGACTGCCTGGACAGATGGGCAGAGGCCAAGGGGATGGCTTCAATAGCTCCAAGTGCAGGGTGCTGCACTTTGGCCACAACAACCCCATGCAGAGATACAGGCTGGGGTCGGAGTGGCTGAGAGCAGCCAGACAGAGAGGGATCTGGGGGTGCTGATTGATACCCACCTGAACATGAGCCAGCAGTGTGCCCAGGTGGCCAAGAGAGCCAGTGGCATCCTGGCCTGCATCAGGAATGGTGTGGTCAGCAGGAGCAGGGAGGTCATTCTGCCCCTGTACTCTGCACTGGTTAGACCACACCTTGAGTGCTGTGTTAAGTTCTGGGCCCCCCAGTTTAGGAGGGACATTGAGATGCTTGAGCGTGTCCAGAGAAGGGCAATGAGGCTGGGGAGAGGCCTTGAGCACAGCCCTACGAGGAGAGGCTGAGGGAGCTGGGATTGGTTAGCCTGGAGAAGAGGAGGCTCAGGGGAGACCTCATTGCTGTCTACAGCTACCTGAGGGGAGGTTGTAGCCAGGAGGAGGTTGCTCTCTTCTCTCAGGTGGCCAGCACCAGAACGAGAGGACACAGCCTCAGGCTGTGCCAGGGGAGATTTAGGCTGGAGGTGAGGAGAAAGTTCTTCCCTGAGAGAGTCATTGGACACTGGAATGGGCTGCCCGGGGAGGTGGTGGAGTCGCCGTCCCTGGAGCTGTTCAAGGCAGGACTGGACGTGGCACTTGGTGCCATGGTCTGGCCTTGAGCTCTGTGGTAAAGGGTTGGACTTGATGATCTGTGAGGTCTCTTCCAACCCTGATGATACTGTGGTACTGTGATACTGTGACTGTCTGGAGTGCAGTGGCCATCAAATAATAGAGTTTCAGTATGCAGTGAAGCTGGGAGGGGCATCAACAAAACATCCACACTGGACTACTGCAGGGCAGACTTCAGCTCATTCAAAGAGCTGACTTGAGGAGTACCTTGGGGAAGCCCTTAAAAACCGAAGGGTGCAGGCAGGTTGGACCTACTTCAAGGAAGAGATTTTGGAGGCAGAGGAGCAGGCTGTGCCCACGTGCCGAAAGCAGAGGCTCCGGGGCAGGAGACCTGCCTGGGGGGGTGAGGGACTTGTGAAGGGATTAAGGGAAAAGAGAGGGCAGATCACCTTGGGGAAGAGGGGGAGGGAACTCAGGAAAAACTAAGGATGATGCTAGGTTGTGTAGGAAGAAAATTAGAGAGGCCAAAGCCCAGTTAGAACTTGGCCTGGCCCCTGCTGGGAATGGGAACAAGAAGTGTTTCTATAAATAGCTCAACAACCAGAAGAGAGGCAGAGATAACCTCCACTCTTTACTGGACAAGGAGGGGAATGTAGTGAGTTGAGATGAGGAAAAGGCAGAGGACCTTAGCACCTTCTTTGCCTTGATTTCCAGTAGCAAGGCAGGTTGTCCTCAGGCCATCTGCCTCCTGAGCTATAGGTGGGGTCAGGGAGCAGAGCAGCCTCCCTCTAATCCAGGAGGAAGTAGTTAAGGACTGGTTGAGCCTCTTGGATCCTCACAAGTCCATGGGACCAGATGGGTCAAGCCACTCTCATTTATCAACAGTCCTGGCTCACTGGAGAGGTCCCTGCAGACTGGAAGCTGCCAGGGTGGTGCCCATCCAGAAGAAGGGTCAGAAGGAGGACCCAGGAAATTCCAGACCTGTCAGCCTGACCTCAGTGCCAGGCAAGATAACGGAGCAGAGCACTCTGAGTGCAATCACAGAGCACCTACAGGATAGGCAGGGGATCAGACCCAGCCAGCACAAATTTAGGAGGGGCAGGTCCTGCCTGACCAACCTGATCTCTTTTTATGCCCAGGTGACTGCCTGGTGGGTGTGGGGCAGGCTGTGGGTGTAGTCTGCCTGGACTGCAGCAAGACCTTTGCCACTGTGCCACAGCAAACTCCTGGCACAGCTGGCAGCCCTTGGCTTGGGCAGGAGCACTCTGTGCTGGGTTAAGAACTGGCTGGATGGCAGGTCCCAGAGAGTGGTGGTGAATGGTGCCACATCCAGCTGGCAGCTGGCACTGGTGGTGTGCCCCAGGGATCAGTGCTGGGCCCAGTCCTGTTTAATATCTTTATTGATGATCTGGATGAGTCCAGCATCAGTGAGTTTGCAGACAACACCAAGTAGTAGCAAGTGTGGATCTGTTAGAGGGCAGGAGGGCTCTGCAGAGGCACCTGGACAGGCTGCACAGATGGGCACAGTCCAGTGCCAGGAGTTTTAACAAGGCCAAGTGTCAGGTTCTGCACTTTGGCCACAGCAACCCCAGGCAGTGCTACAGGCTGAGGACAGAGTGGCTGGGAGCATCCAGGCAGAGAGGGAGCTGGGGGTGCTGGTAGACAGTAGCTGAAGATGAGGCAGCAGTGTGCCCAGGTGGGCAGGAGAGCCAATGGCAACCTGGGCTGGCTCAGGAGCAGTGTGGCCAGCAAGACCAGAGAAGTTCTTCTGCTCCTGTAGTGGCACTGGTCAGGTCACACCTTGAGAGCTGTGTCCAGTTCTGGCCCCTTCAGTTTAAGAAAGATGTTGAGGTGCTGGAAGGTGTTGAGAGAGGGCAGCAAGGCTGGGGAGGGGCCTGGAGCAGAGCCCTTTGAGGAGAGGCTGAGGGAGCTGGGGGTGTGCAGCCTGCAGCAGAGGAGGCTCAGGGCAGAGCTCGTTGCTGTCTGCAGCTACCTGATGGGAGCCTCAAGCTGTGCCAGGGCACGCTCAGGCTGGGTGTTAGGAGGAAATTCTTCCCAGAGAGAGTGATTGGCACTGGAATGGGCTGCCCGGGGAGGTGGTGGAGTCGCCATCCCTGGAGGTGTTTAAGAGGAGGCTGGATGAGATACTTGGTGCCATGGGTTAGTTAATTAGAAGGGTTAGGTGATAGGTTGGACTCGACGACCCTAGAGGTCTTTTCCAACCTGGTTAAAACTGTGATTCTGTGATACTGTCCCTAGGCACCATCATGAGAAATCCCTCTGTAGCCTTCCTGCAGGATCACTTCAGGCACTGGCAGGCAGCTCTAAGGTTCCCCTTCAGCCCTCTGTTCTCCAGGCTCCACACCCCCAGCTCCCTCAGCCTGTCCTCAGTGCAGAGCTGCTGCAGCCCTTGCATCATCCTTGGGGCTGGTCAAAGACCTGTGGATAGCAGATGTCTCTCAGGGCAAAAGTGAAAGAAGGAAACAGTCAGGAAAGCGAAAGCTCTTTTAAGACTTGGAGAAGTTAAAAGTAATGCAAAAGCAGGAGTTACCACTTGGCAAAGAAGTGATGGGAAATAAGAACAGCATTTCATGTATATGGGAGAAGAAAGGAAATCATGGATTGGAAAAAGAAGCTCCCTAATAAATGAAGAGGTTGCAAAATGAAAGCTACTTCTGAACTGATGCACAGAGCTACTTCCAAAATCAGTCTTTGAAAAGAAAAATAAAAGGAGTAAGGACATAATAGATGAAGTAATTAAGACCTGTGCAAAATAGCTGTTGATAAAAAAAGAAATGAAGGGTAAGGTAATACTCAGAAAAAACGGCCTAAGCATAAATCAGCAGGTCCGGGTGATAAGCGTGGGGTGGCTTTAAGAGACATAGATAATGAATTTACATAATCACTGGCAATTATGATTGGACAGTGAAGTACAATGGGGGCCTGGGCAAAGCCAGGCTAATGCTGTTATCTAAAGATCTTTAATAAGAGAAAGGAGAGAAAAGAGGAACTCTGGCAATTGCCATAGGGCTGCCTGTTGTTGTTTGTAGAGCCTGCTGGCCTGACAGCTACAAGAAAGCATCCTCAGCCCGCAGCAGGTTAACTTGTGGCTTCCTCTGTCTTAGGCGAGGAGGAGCTAAACGTGCAGCGGTGCCGAGAGTGAGCGTAGTCTGAGTGCAGGGGTCTTTGTGTTTGCTCTCTCCGGCTTCACGACTGCACAAAGATTTGTGGCCTGCTTGAAGGAGAAGCCATGATTAAGGAATAAGATAAAGAATATTAACTGCCTGATGCTGAAAGTTTTACTCCATACCTTCTCTTGTCTCCACTCACCAAGCCCAAAGGCATTTCCAGGAGGCTGAGAATATCCAGGCAGGTGCTGCTTTCCTCTTCCCTGTTTTCTGGCTCCTCTAACTGCCTGATGTGGAGATGAATAAGATGAAGCTGTTGCACTTGACCATAGTTTGCTCCTGAACCACACAGACACTCACACAAGGGAGGGAAATAAAAGTGAGTGTGCAGATAAAGCAACAGAAGTGGTCTTCTGGGCTCGCTTTCCCACAGGCTTCAGGGGCAGAACGTCTCTGGCTCTGCCTTTTACTCTTTCCAGCACCTGGTCCCAAAGAGGTGCACCCAGGAACTTCTAAGGGTTCGAGAAGATGGAGGGATCCTAACACCTGGTGGAACTCCCTCCACTATTCCCGGCTCTCCTCCGGGAAGCATGAAGGAGAAAGTGAAGGAGACGTGGAGGTGAAACGTGGAGGTCTAAGCGAACCTTCAGCCGCTTCCTGAGGAAGCACAGGAATGCAGTTTCCAGAGAATGTGACATAATGAGGGTAATAAATTAATTTAAGTGCAGAAAAGCAGGCAAAAATATTTGGAAGCTGTGATTTAATAAAAAAAATAATAGGGAGGAAGTAACTTCAGAGGGCTCTGTTGAAATGAAAGGGTAGATAAAGAATTGTGTGGGAGGTTTAGGGCAGCTGGACTGGGATGTGCCCACATTGCCAGGGGAATTTTCCAGCTGGTTGCAGTGCCGGTTGCTCTTGTGGGGATGGAGTAAGGAAGGTGTCCAGAGGTGTTCTGCAGATGGGAGTGAAAGCCTTAATTTGTTGCTCCTGTGATTAAGGAAGGGGAGGTAAACAGACCATTCATTACAGCTGCAGGTCGCTCTGAAACAGGGAGGTGTTGCCAACAGCAGCGAGGACAGAGCGCGAAGATATGAAAAGAAGTGAGGACAGGCTGGAAATATGGACAGGAAATCACAAAATGGGATTCAGCCTGGCAGATGGAATCTGATACATCTGCTGAAATAATAATGCAAAACGCAGATATGCGGCAGGAGAGAGGTGCTGGGAGAGAGCTGACGTGGAGCCAAGGCCTGGGGGTGAGAGTGGGCAGCAAGCTGTGTAGGAGTCTGCAACGTGACTCGACCGGCTGGCCCCCTCCCCAGCACTTTGGTTCGTGCTTCCATCAGTTTATAGGGCAGAGCCCTTTTCCAGCCTGTGATAAGCTGTGATGCTGCACACAGCTTTGGGCATACCATGCAATGAGAGCCAAGAATGGGAAGCTCTCTGGTGGTGAATGAGAATGGACAATGAATTTTGGAGTAGCTAATAGGCAGTGATGCTGCGTGGCTGGATGTATGCTGCTGTCTCTTTCAGCTTTAATTCTCATGTTTCCATATGAGGTAAGTAAAGTGAAGAGCAGTGGTTGTTTAGCCGACTGTCTTTGCACGTCGGGTATCTTCCTTTCAGTTTTTTCCTGGTCAGGTATTTTGGCAGCCATGGCTTCTTGGCACCAAACCCCCCTTAGCCCAAGTGGTTCACTTCACTGTGAGGTGATCTGTGGTTGGACTCTGAGATTAGGATATGGAGGAAGACTTGTCCAAAGAAAAGGCTGTTTTAAATCACACTTATCCTTACCCGTACATTCAGATTTTTAGACATTTGCAGTTGGAGTGTTTTTCAGCCAGTTACAAGTCATATTTTATATATGACAAGAGGAAATGGCCCCCAAGGTGCACCAGGAGAGGTTTAGGTTTGATATGAGAAGAAACTTCATCCCTGAAAGCTTTGCCAACCACGGGCACATGCTGCCCAGGCAGGTGGTGGAATCCCCATTGCTGGAAGTGTTTCCAAGAGGCAGAGATGTGGTGCTGAGGGCCATGGTTTATCTCCATCCTTGGCAAAGTTAGAGACTGGTTGGACTGGATGATCTTAAAGGTCTTTCCCAACCAAAGCAGTTCTATTATTCTGTGAAGCAGTAGTTGTTTGTTTTCTCTAACACACATGTAAATATCAAGGAATAATTACTATTTATTAAATACAAACAAATAAATTAAACAAACTGCTTAGCCCAGAGTGCAAAGCAGAAGTTGAAATGAATGCTCAGAAAAGCTGTACAAGCTCCTTGTTCTTAGCAGAGCTCCATTTGTGTTGATCAATTTGCAGAGCTTGAGTCTCCACCTCCTCTGTTGAATACGCATCTTAATACCTTGTTAAAGCAGCTTGTTAAGGCAGCTTTTGATTTGCTGTGTTGATGGCAGGCTTTCCAGTTTTTAAAGCATATATGCCAGAGCACACGCTCAGCAGTTAAGATCAGAACTGGGCTATTAAACTTTCCCATTTCTCATCACAACTGCAAAGGGCTGGAGTTGCACATTTAGCTGGAGAATAAAACACGTAAGCCTCTTAGAGGGCTTTTTGACACTGCCAGCCTGCAAGGTCTCTTCTTATCAGTGTATTTATTTCTGTGTGTATTTATTTAAACAGACAGATGGATTTGAGAGATATTGTTCATCTGCAGAAGGGAAATAATATAAGTGAGCTGGAACTCTGCAGAGTCCTTACTAGAGAAGAGAGAAAACAGCTCCAAGTTCTGAGCTGCCTGCTCCCAGTGTTGTCCCTGCAGGTGCCATAACTCACACTGGTGGTAGCTGCAGCCTGGAAAACATAAAGGTGAGAGAGGCGAAGGTCCTGAGGTTTTGTTCTCCCAGGCTGCCACTTCAAGAGCACCTTAGCAGCAAGTGGCAGGTATACACTGACCAAGATGGTGGCACTGGGATTGTGTGTGGAAAGAAGGGATTCAGGCATGTGTGGACATCCATGTGTCCCCATCTAGACTGATCTTCTTGGCACAAACACATGGGCTGCATTGCTTTTGGTGTCAGAGGAGCTTAGCTAAGGTGGAAAACAACAGCAAACATTGATGCAGTTCCATGGTGCTTTGGCAACCATCTCTTTGGCAACCCTAAGTTCCTGAGATGGGAACTTAGCAATGTCTGTAGCTGAGGGGTGAGTGTCACGGTCACAGAACCACAGAATGTCAAGCGCTGGAAGGGACCTTGAAAGCTCATCCAGTCCACCCCCCCTGCCAGAGCAGGATCACCTGGAGCAAGTCACACAGGAACACAGCCAGGCAGGTCTTGAATATCTCCAGAGAGAGAGACTCCATAACCCCCCTGGGCAGCCTGTGCCAGGGTTCTGTCACCCTCATAGGGAAGAAATTCCTCCTCGTGTTTCCATGGAACTTCCTATGCCTCAGCTTCCACCACTGCCCCTTGTCCTGTCATTGGGCATCACCCAGCAGAGCCTGGCTCCAGCCTCCTGGCCGTAGGAGCACATTGCTGGCTCAGGGTTAACCTCCCACCCACCAGGACCCCCAGGTCCTTTTCCCCTTCACTGCCTTCCAGCAGGTCAGTGCCCAACCTGTTCTGCTCCCTGGGGCTGTTCTTTTCCAGGTGCCAGACTCTACACTTGCCCTCAGTGAATTAATTCCATTTCTCCCACCTCTCCAACCTGTCCAAGTCTGAGTGGCAGCACAGCCTTCTGGTGTGGCAGTCACTCCACCCAGTTTGGTGTCATCAGCAAAGTTGCTGACAGTGCGATCTGTGCCCTCAGCCAGGGCATTCATTAATATATTGAACAGAACTGGTCCCTGACCTCTGTGAGACTCCACTAGCTACAGGCCTCCAACTGGACTCCAACTGGACTCCATCCCATTGACCACAACTCTGACTTCTTCCCTTCAATCAGTTCCCATCCACCTCAGTCCCTGATCACCCAGACCACACTGCCTCAGGTTAGCCAGAAGGATGCTGTGGGAGACAGTGCCAAAGGCTGTACTGATATCAAGAGAAACCACATCCACTGCGCTGCCATCATCTGTCCACCTGGTGATGTCCTCACCAAAGGCTATCAGGTTGGTCAAACATGACTGCCCCTTGGTAAAACCATCTGGCTGCTCCTAATGACCTCTTGTCCTTGGTATGCCTAAGGACAGTGCCAAGGCTAAGCTGCTCTATGACCTTTCCAGTGATGGAGCTGATGCTGACTGGTCTCCAGACCAGTTGCTTGCATCCTCCTGTTTACCCTTTGTGAAGACTGCAGTGATGTTTGTCCTCCTCCAGTCCCCAGGCAGCTCTCCTGTGCTCCATGACTTACTGAAGATGGTGGAGAGTGGTCTGGCAATGCCCTGTGCCAGCTCCCTCAGGACCTGTGGGTGTATCCCATCAGGACCAGTGGACTGATGGACATCCAGATTGCTCAACTGTTCCTTAAAGATGAAGGTGCCAGGCTCTATACAGTGGTGCCCAGTAACAGAACAAGATCAACAGGGTTAAGCTGTAACCAAGGGGCTTCCACTTCAACCTGAGAAGAAACTTCTTTACTGAGAGGATGACAGAGCCCTGGAGTAGGCTGCCCAGAGAGGTTGTGGAGTCTCCTTCTCTGGAGACTTCCAAAACCTCCTGCACACGATCCTGTGCCATCTGACCTAGGTGACCCTGCTTTATCAGGGGGGTTGGACTCACTGATCTCTAGAGCTTCCTTCCAACCCCTACAGTTCTGTGATTACAAATCCAGTGCCAGAGATGGGTGGTTTAGAACATGATTCAACACAGTTTTGCAGCCACTCTGCAGCTCCAGTTTTCCATCTCCAATGCACACAGCTGATGGAATTTGGAGGGGGTTGTTACTTTGGGGGTTTGGTTTGGGAAGCAGAGGCAGCAGACAGAAGCATCACACGTAGCAGCAAAGTGGTTTCTTTAGCAGCAGATTGCCTCTGTTGCAGGCATCTGAACTTCCCAGAGCTGGTTGGGGTTCTTGGTCGTGTTCCTAGCTGCTTAATTGCTTCTATCTCACTTCTGCCATTTTGTGTGATGTGCAGGTAAATGGGTGAGAAATTAAGTAAATACCCAAGGGAGGATCAAAATAATTTATACTATGCCACAGACATCTCAAGTCTTGCTGTCTCTGAGCAGCCACTTGCTGAGCTGAGTAGCTCAAAATGGGAAAGTATACTCCAGAAATCAGAAATCCAAGTCAGGGTTTCTAAAAAAATCCAAACCCCCAACATTATTTTGGCAAAGTTTTGCTTAAAACCAGCACAATCAATGTAGTTTCACACTGGCCCTCTGCAGCCTGGAAGGTATTGGAGGATCTTGATAAAACAAACTTCACTGAAATGAACAAGCAGTGTATTCAGAGAGAGGGTTAGGAGGGAGGATACTTTCTATAAAGCCAAGAATTGCTTGAGTATCTGAAAATCACAGGATCACAGAATGTCAGCCCTTGGAAGTGACCTTGGAAAGTCATCCAGTCCAGACCTCCTGCCAGAGCAGGGTCACCCAGGGCAGGGCACACAGGAGCATGTCCAGGTGGGGTTGGAAGGGCTCCAGAGAAGGAGACTCCACAACCTCTCTGGGCAGCCTGCTCCAGGCTCCAGCCCCCTCACACTGACAAAGTTTCCCCTCCTGTTCCCATGGCACCTCCTCTGCTCCAGCTGGCACCCAGTGCCCCTTGTGCTACCCATGGCCACCCCTGAGCAGAGCCTGGCTGTGTCCTCCCCACACTGCCCTGCACATCTTTAGCACAGCACTGAGGGCAGCCCTCAGGCTCCTCTGCTGCCAGCTCCCAGCCCCAGCTCCCTCAGCCTGGCCTCACAGGAGATGCTCACTGCCTGCAGCAGCTTGGGGGCTCTGCAATGGACTCTTTCACACAGTTCCCTGAGATCCTTCTTGAAGTGAGTGCCCCAAAACTGGACACAGGATTCCAGATGTGGCCTCACCAGGGCAGAATAGAGGGCCAGGAGAACCTCTTGACGTACTGACCACAGCCCTTCTAATACACCCCAAATCAGTCTGTGCTGGAGTTGTTTCAGAGGGATCCATGTTAATTGTAGCTGCATATGAAGTTGGTGATCACCAGAGGCAAGAAATGGACAGGCTTGTGTCTCAGCAGCTTGCCTTCCTCTCCTGTGGAGACAGGCTGAGAGACTTGGGGCTGTTTAGTCTGGAGAAGGGAAGGCTCCAAGGAGACCTTATTGTGGCCTTCCAGTATCTGAAGGGGGCTATAAGAAAGATGGAGAGAGACTTTTTAGGGTGTTGGGTAGTGATAAAACTGAGGGGAATGGAGCAAAACTAGAAGTGGGAAGAGTCGGATTGGATGTTAGGAAGAAGTTCTTCCCCATGAGGGTGGCCAGAGACTGGCACAGGCTGCCCAGGGAGGTGCTGGAAGCCTCATCCCTGGAGGTGTTTAAGGCCAGGCTGGATGTGGCTCTGGGCAACCTGATCTAGAGTGAGGTGGCCCTGCCCATGGCAGGGGGTTGGGACTGGCTGATCCTTGGGGTCCTTTCCAACCCTGACAGTTCTGTGACCCTGTGAATCGATCTCCAGCATGGTGCTGGGTGCTGTCTCACCTCCGCCCCAGCCTCAGGGCCGATACTTCTGTTAGTGGGGGCGGCAGCCGTTCCCGGGCTCCCATCTCCGAGGCTGGGGAAGCAGCACATTAGTGCCAGGCAGGTGAGGGCTGTGTCATGAGGGGAACGCATCTGCTAGAAGGGAGCCTGCAAGTCTGCCTTTGCTTAGGGAGGTGAACAGTTGTTACGGGGAACGATTTTAGTTAATTGCCCTGCACTCTCTCGTGCTTTGGTCAGTGGCTTCTTGCAGGGAGGTTGCTGCTGCTCTGCCAGGCAGGTGCCAGGCCCCGTGCTTTGGGTGCTGGCTCGTTGGCGGGTCTGGGGCGGACAGGCAAGGCGCAGTGTCAGCTGCGACTGCAGGAGAGCCAGGCAGCGGTGCCTGCTCGCTTCGTCCGTGCCGTGTGCCTTCCGTCTGCTGCGGCGGGCAGCCTGGCTGCAAGCCTCTGGCAGGGCGGCTGTGAGGTACGGTCAGGGACGAGACTGGAGCAGCATTTGGCAGGGAAAGCCTGGGGTTGCGCCGTGGCTCTACCAGCGACGCTGCTCTCACTGCTACTGTAGCTGACATGGGCAGAGAGAAAAGCTGCTGGAGTTCGGGTTACCCGCAGGATTTGTAAATCAGATTGATGGAGTAATTGGTAAACTGCTTCATCAAGCCTGGCTTGGAGGTGAATAAGGCTGCAGGACAGAAAATGCAGGCCCTGTGAGTAACCCAACAAGTCAGCAGAGTTCTTTTTTCTGGAAGAAACAAAGATAGCAGTAATTAATGACCCTGACTCCGTGCCAAAAAAGCTTTCTTCTGACAACTCCAACTTAATTAAAACTTAAGACATTTCAATGGCCTCAGAAAGCCCCTGATGGGGTGAACACTTGCAAGCTCGTGAGAAAATTTTGTAAATTAAAGGAAAAGATGTGTGTTACCACTGGTGCCATGACTCTAATCCCTGGCAGTCAAAGAATCTATTTAGCCAAAGCCTTTTCTTTTAACTGGCTCACACCTGCAGGCTTACTGGCACTTCCTCCGGAGCCGAGCGGGCAGTTTTTGTGTTTTAGGCAGATCAGATAATGGGAGCCTTGCTGTTCCTTTTGTTTTTGTGCATTGTTCATTAGGCTGTGAGTGTTGCAGGCACTCTTGATATGCTTGGCTAGCTTGGGGAGCGGGGGACAGCGGCGGCTGCAGGCTTGAGGTGCTGCAACTTTAGCGAGAATGGGCTGGCAAAAAAACCCCAAACAAACAAAAAAAGAAGCAAATTTAACGCAAAAGTGCCTCGAATTGAAGCTCCCAGCTGATCGAGGCAAGCTGGAAGCAGAGCCTGCTGTTCTTCACACATTCTGGTGGCAAGGGACAGTGTTCTGGGCTGGACGGTGCTGGACCTAAAGGAAAGGAGGCTTCTGGAGTCAGGTTATGGCTGGATGTTAGGAATTACTTCTTCGCTGAAAGGTTTCTCAAACTTTGGAGTAGTCTGCTCAGGGTGGTGCTGGAGTCACTGTCCCTGGAAGTGTTGAAGTGGCTGTGGACCTGCTGCTTAGGGACATGGCTTAGTGTTGTCCCCTCAGTGCTGCCTCTAAGGTTGGTCTGGATGGTCTGGAAGGTCTCTTCCAACCAAATGTATTCTGTGCGCATCAACACCTCTGTTCGTGGAAGCTGTGTGGGTGTGTGGCTGTGTGCAGGTGTGCCAAAACAAACACCTGTCTGTGTAACCCTGACTACATTCCACCCTTTGGTAACCAGGGGAAAAGCTTTTCCCCTTGCCTTGGAGGACAATCCTGCTGGGAAATGCTGGAGCAAGGTGTAGCTGGCATTGTCCTCCAAAATGTGAGAGCATGGAGAGCTCTAGCTCGGTTTGGGAGCAGGAGGATGCAGCCTAGCCTTTGAGTCACTGCTTTGGGAATTGTTAAGACAGATTTGGGCATCGGGTGAGGGCCGTTAGGAAAATCATGTTCCTACATCCCTTAGATTTGATGGTTAGGGCAATGAAACTGCTGAAGGGTTAGGTTGAAGGTTGGACTTAATGGTCTTAAGGGTCTTTTCCAACCAAAACAATTCTATGATTCTATGGTTCTATTTTCCTTGCTCCTTCACATTAATGCATTTTTCATTCAGTCTGGGCCAACTGGTGTCAGAATCTGCCCCAGGTCCAGTGGCTCTGCATTGCAAGGCAGCAGGCTGGTTTGGGAGCTGACCTGTCTGCTTTGGCCATGAACAGGGGCTGAAGCTCTGGAGAGCAGTGGCTGCAAGCTGATTGCTCTAAATGATGACTTGGTTTACATGAGGAAAATAAAAGGGGTGTGTATGTGTATTAATTTCATCTTCTGATCTAGAAAGTGCTTTTGTGTGTGTTTTGTGATGAAAATCTCTATCCCTTTTTTCATAGCCTTAGGCAGAGCTGTGTTTGAGGCAGTGCAGAAGGTGATGTTCTGGATTGCCCTTTCCTCTTTGGGTGTTAGGGGGATGTGCTGCTCGACTGGCACAGCAAAGCTTTGCTAGCTGTAGATATATTTCTAGAAGCAGATACTGGCAGAAAGGCCAGAGGGCAGGAGGTGCTGCTGAAGTTCTTCCTTTGCAGGTTTGCTGAGGCTAATGAGGGTGTTTTGTTTTCCCAGGTGCCAATCCATAGCCCACAGGTGCTTGGGCTGACATTCTCTATTTTACTGCAGCTCAGTGAGGAGTGGGGAAAAGCACAGGCACAGACCTGCCACTGTTTCAACAACTGGGGTTTAATCATAGAACAGCTTAGGCTGGAAGAGACCTTAGTGATTGTCTAATCCAACCTCCCTGCCTATGGGCAGGGACACCTCTCCATTAGCCTAGGTTACTCAAGGCCCCATCCAACCTGGCCCTTAACATCTCCAGGGAGGGCACATCCACAACCTCTTTGAACAATCCATTCTGGAGTCTTGCTGCCCTTGTACTGAACAATTTCTTCCTAAGATCCAATCTAAACCTGTTCTACTTCAAA
>NC_087277.1:31422500-31505000 GCF_015220805.1 Pogoniulus pusillus
TGCTAACGCTCCTTAGTTTAGCAGTTTTTATTCATTAGAATGGAAAATAAAAACCTCTTTTTTTAACTGTTGGCTCTTATCTAGCCTTCTCAAGCTCCATTCTGGCAAAAGGCCAAACAATTCCAAAAGCATTTGCGACTAAAGGTTGCAAAGGCACTGCAGTGATTTTCAATGAGATAAGAGGAAAGGTTATTAAAATTTGGTGGGGGTATAATTAATAGTGGGCAGTAGTTAGCCTCAGGAACAGCAACGTTCAAGACATAGGGGCTTGTTTGTAATAATTGGCAAGAGCATCTTGTGAGATCTTTGGGCTGCATACAAGACTGCCACCACATTCTGTGTTCTGGTTGCAGCGAAGCAGTGACCTTTATGTTCAGCTGTGTCAGGTGGGGCTTTTCCCTGCTGGTGTGTGAACATCTTGGTGTTCAGTATGGCAGGTTACCAGCTGACGGTGTGTCTCCGTACCTCTGGCCGGCCCAAATGTCCTGTGTGATTTAGAAGCAGGAATACTGCAAGGCTATGAAGCTGCTAAGACACCAGATTAAGAGCAGACTTTTGTTTAGTGTCCAAAAGTTGAGAGTTCTTTCTTCTGCTTTGCTTTTGGAGGGTGTACAGTCATGCAGCTCAGACCTAAGCCAAAGTATTTCTCCACTTCTCCTTTGTTAGAAACACTCACCCTGACTTTCACCCCTTTAGGTAGAGATGAGAGCAACCATTTCTAGCTCTATGAGATTGTTGCCATGTCAATTTCTGGAAAAAACTCCCACCTCATCCTTCCTCCCCTCATTGTTCAGGGCCCTCAGTAGCCTAGGTGAGCCTTGAGCCCTTCCAGCCCTGCTGCTGGCAGGAAGGAGGGCACTGACCGGGGAAGGACACCAAAGCAGTGTCTGTGCCTGTAATTTCAGGATAGGTTTCCATCCTTCTCAGCATGGTTTCTAAAGTGCCGGTGTTTATGTTGGAGTTGTGCAAGGATATGTGTGTGTGGGGATGTGCAGCACACTTGGGGTTTTTTTATTATTTAGCAACCAAATTTTCGGCCTTGCAACTTCATTTTCTTTCCATGATTACCTAATTCAATTTCCCTTGGCCTTCAGCCCTGCCGTGGATTAAGTGGGGAGATGTTTGAACTACTAGTTTTTGATCACTATGCAAAGTATGCCTAGAACATCAGAGGTTCAGTTGGCATCAACTAGAAGCAAATTTCCAGTGCTATTTAAACCTATGACCATAAAATACTTCTGCTGGCATTTCCTTACCGGTTAGCAGCTGTTACAACAGGCTCTGAATACCTATGAAGTAACAGAAGACATTTTGTAATCTGGATTAATAGAAATGAGCAAGAAGATGAAAACAAACAAACAAGCAAAAGCTTTGGGATACAACTGCTTTTGATTCTTAACTGGGAAAGTGTCTAAACAGCCTGAATTTCAGCCTGCACATTCAAACTCCAGCTGAGTTTCATAGGGTACACCGAGCGTGGCTTACCATGCTTCATTTCAGCCGTAACATCCATCAGATAGGGAGTTTGGGAAACAATTTGTTCCATTTCAGTGGAATTTCCATTTTACTGGCTGTAGTCTGAAATATGTAAATGGTAGCCAAAGCTGGATGTGATGTTTCACTTAAGAATTATTATTATTTTATTATTTTTATTCTTTTTTTGCCCATTGTTTCTCCTAGCATCTTCTCGCCAAATCTTCTGGAGCGCTTGTAATTTCCTCTGTACAGAGCCCAACAGGCTCATCAGCAGCAGAAGGTAAACATAATAGATGTGAGGAATTTCTGGAGATTTATGAGCTTTAGCTTGCTGAAACGTACACTGTGTCTGGCAATCCTAGGCCCTGGCCACATGTGGACCCTGCAAATCGAAAACGTTATAAATGGGGCATCGTTTAGCCCTTGTTAGGAGGAAAATTTAGGAACAAAAGCTGTGCTCTGCTATAGCACTTAGGCAACAGCGCAGTGCAGCTCAGGAGGATCATCATCAGGGAGGCCAAGTTTTGGTTAAAATAGCTAGGAAATGTGATGAACAGATTAATTTACCTATTATTTAATAAATCCAGCTGGCTGCCTATGGTCACCCATCCCTTTTCACATGGAAACAATCAGAGCACAGCCCTGCACCCTAGGAACGTGAAACCGCTGCCAGCTAAGGAGAGCGGCGTTGTTGGGATTTGGTATCAAAAGCTTCAGAGCAAAATGTAACAGTACCAGCCTCTAACCCTGCCGTCGCTGCAGACATTAATTTGTTAAATCCTGCCATCTGTTTATGAAAATGTAATTGAGAAATTGCACTCTTGCATCAGTGGATTGAGCTGATAAAAGAAGCTGCATTAGCAAAGACAGAAATATGCCGTCCTAATGATCATGATAATATCACTGCATGTTAAAGTGCTCTTTTAACCTTTTTCACTGGGCTTTACTGATGTTAATTAATCAGCCTGAATGCTGTCAACATCTCAAGCACTGGAGTGCTAGTTCCAGTTCTGTGCCGGGCATTTCTCTGCATCTTTTTCTTTTATATGTTGAGCTAGAAGAGCCCAGAAGAGCATTAGCAGAGCGGCAGAGAGAGGCCTCTTCTTCCTGCCTGTTGTTTACCCATAGCATCGCCTGATGGCAGAGCTCATGTCCGTAGGCCTGGGCTTTCTGTGTCCCATTTCATAAATGAAAGATGGGATTGTTTGGAGATAAATATTGCCGAGAATATCACTCTAGCCCTCCTCATCTTCCACAACACTCTAGAACAGAGGCAGAAGGTAGCCTTTATCGAGAGAGGTGGTTAAACAAAAGCTTCTCTGACTTGTAAGACTTGAAATGTTGCTCCTTAGTGTGGCTAAAATGGCCAAAACTTTGTGTGGATGTCCGATGCTTTTGTTTCTGCTGAGTAATAATGCTTGCGGATGCTTCCAGCTGCATCAACCTGATTGCTAAGACTCAAACGGTCACCATCAGCTTTGGGCCAGCGACCAACTCTAACGGCTGCTGCTTCCCAAAGTTTTCCTGCGCTGATCTCCTCACGTTGCTCCCATTTGCTTACCCCACAAGTGCGGCGAGTCTGGGAGAATGACCATTTGTATCTCCCAGAGCTCAGTGTGCACCTTCACAACATCTATTGGCACCTTTAAAGCGTTAATAGTTGGAGTTTCTTGAGCTTCTTTTGGAAGAGAACAGATTTCAGCGAGCAGAGTATGAAATAGCTAGGTGTCATTGGAAACCAGCATTTAATTATTCATGAACCAAGCCCTTGCTTTGCAGTGAGAAGTCACTGCTTGTTTACTGAGGATTTCACAGCTCTCCTGAGCTAACCTGCACAGCAGTTTTGCTTTCAAGGTATCTCCCAACATGTTAAAACCAGAAATAAACATTTTAGCTCCCTTGCAAGCCAGGCAAAGAGCCTGGAGTTTTTCACAGGGTTTATGTATGTTTGCCACGAGCAGCTATTGTGGAAGTGGGATTACTGCCTGACAATTTCATCATGTCTGTGAAAGTCATGTTTGGGAGGTGAAGTAATACAATGATGCTAATCCAGCTTTTTATAATCAGCTTCCTACATATATAATATTTATGTTATTGTCTGTGCAGGGTTTTTCTTTTCCTAGAAGCATTCTTTATCTGCTAGAATTCTTGTTTGACAAATGAGATTGGATTACCAAGTCACAGCTGTATACACTGGCTGATGTATTGCTGTAGGATTGATAATTCCGAGAAACGATGTAGTATTGGGGGGTTAATTTTTTCCCTCTTAGATACAAGAATCTAATGCTGCTCGCCAGATATTTTCTTCATTTCCGTTATCTAAGTTTTACCAGGTTTAGACTAGTTATTGACTCAGTTAATGTAAAAAATGTTGATATGCTGTCAATATTAATGTAGATGTCAGTCTAACACTGGTCCCTAATGTATGTAAGAGCAAGTATTTTTTACCTTGATACAGAAAGGCAGTCATGTGTGAGATTTAATATACATCCTAATCTATCTTGTCATTGCACTAGCCATGGGTGATGTGCTAATGTATGGGCAACCATTTTCTTTTTCTCTTCACACAATGGAATAGATACACATGAATGACAGCCAAGTCTCCACTCTGTAATTATTTGGAGGGCAGTTAGAACATACTGAAGGAACAGAGCAGTTTTACTTACAGACTTCAAGTCTGCAGCCTTTCTGCTTTGTTTTAACCTTCCATTCGATCCCAAATAATTGGGCACACCTCCAGAATAAAGTCCCCAACCCCCCCAGAAGAAATGATTAAACCTGAGCAAGCTTCATAGCATACACAGACAGAGTTTGGAATTTCAGGTCTGAGTCCTTACACATCCAGGCAAATATCTTTAGTTTTTTGAGTTTGGTCCATGTGCTGACATCATCATTTTGATTCTCTTCCTTGGCAAAATCCATGGTTTTGTAATACAGAAGATTTGTCAACAAGGATGCCTGAAAGGTGAATAATCAAACAAGCTTTTTAATTAAACATTTATATTCATTTTCCTTTTCCCTTTCTTTCCCAAGCTGTGAGCAGTTATGGCGGGGTGGGATTGTGCCTGGGAGGAGGCAGTGTAAGCTAAGCGAGGGAAGAGTTGCCATCCATGGCGCATCACCTCTTTGTGTGTGCTGGCAGAACCAAACCCATGAATATTGCTGCTGCTTTTTGCTTTTCTTTTTTTAATGTAGAACAGGCATTTTGATGAGATTGCAGTTTCCTAAAAGGCAAGTCCAAAATTACATATTTCTTAACACAGCTTGAGTCAACAAATCTTTGACTTCTCGTATTAATTTATAATGGAGCTTCCTTTTGTTCCTCTTTCCGAAGCGTACGGAGCCGTCTTTACGCAATCAATCTGTCTTTGTGTGCGAGAGAATGGAAATGAGGCACACTGGCCAGATCATAAAGATAGGCACCCGCCTGCCATTTCAGCACTATTTTTACTACATATTTAAGGAGGGAGGGTACATTTTTCTCCCCTGTGGTTGGGTGCTATTATTTGTAGACTAAAGCTATTGCTTCCCTGGCCTCTTCCAGTGTTCTGCTCAGAATTAATTCTGCGTGTCTTCGGGAACTCGAAATTGAGGCTGGGATGATCTCAACAATGGAAGCTGAGTGTAAAATTCTGCACAGAGTGCTTTATATGGAAATAATGAATTTAGAAGACAAAAAAAAAAAAAAAAAAAAAAAAAAAACCGAACAAAATAAAGCCCTAACCCCCTAAACATTGTATTTTTAGACTGTATGTTATAATCCCCATGCTACTTGAGTTTCCTTCATATGAAGAAGGAGTGTTCTTCTCTGAGAGCAGCAATGCAAGTCTCAGTTGTTACCTTTGTGGGGCAGGGCTGTGGCCAGAGACATCTGTGCTTTCCAGTGATTATGGACATCAGCATACCTGACTCTCACTAGGATTTTTATTTCAACTCACAGCATGAGGAGTAGGTATTTTATCTTCATGGAATGTTACCGAGCTCCTATCAGACTGCAGCTGCAGTGCTCCACCAGCACTTGCTCCCAGTTGATGGGAAGTGTTCATCTGTGCCTCTGAGAGGATCTTGTGGAAGCCCAGGGCTGGAGCCACAGCAGGTTCTTCTGCCTGTCTGTGTGGCTCCTCCTGTAGCTACCTGATATTTGGCAGAGGATCTCAATAGTTGAAGTTGCTAAAAGGAAAGAGAGGTAGTGGCAGATGCTTTAATATGCAGATAATTTCTGCTCACTGCTGGGTTTGTAGTGGCTTCTGTGTCATTGCTCATTCATGTGAGCTCCATGCACATTCCAGTGTTCCTGGGTTTCTGAATCAGAAGGGTGAAGCTTGATGAGACACCAGTGATGCTGAGGCAGCGTGACAGGCAGGAGGTGTGCAAGCTCACGGCTTTTGCAAGGTCAACATTTTCAGAATATCCATTCAGATTAATCCTCAATCTTCCACCTTTTATAACTGCAATCATAAACTCTATTGCCAGTTAAAATTTATGCCAAGGCTTAAATCTGAATCTTTTTCTCTGTAAACGCTGCCATCTCCTCTTGTTGTAGATCAGTGGCATTACTGATGTCAATGTGCAGGTGCTGGGGAGATGTTGAATCACAAACAGCTACACTTAAACTGTTGGAAAACCTATGAATACAGATTTGGAACAGGGGATAACTGCTCAGGTTCTCATGAAGAGTAGGAAATCAAGTCTTTGCTTGAGTGTAAGGTGTGTATCATGGAAGGGCTCAGGTTGGAAGGCACCTCACAGATCATCTGCTCCGACCTCCCTGCCATGGGTAGGGACACTTCTCAACAACACTCGATTGCTTAAGACCTGATCCAGCCTGGCCTTTAATACACCAAGGGAAGAGGCATCCACAGCCTCCCTGGGCAGTCTATTCCAGAGTCTCACCACCCTTCTACTGAAGAACTTCTTCCTCAGCTCCAGTCTAACCCTGCTCTGCCTCAGCTTCAAACCATTCCCTATTGGCCTGTTGCTAGATACCCTCAGCAAAAGTCTCTCTGCAGCCTTCCTGCAGGATCCCTTCAGCTATTGAAAGGCAGCTTGAAGGTTTCCCCTGGAGCGGAGTCCTCTCTTCTCCAGGCTGCACACCCCCAGCTCCTTTGGCCTCTCTTCCCAGCAGAGCTGCTCCAGCCCTTTGGAGCATCTTTATGGCCTCCTCTGGCCTCACTCCAGCAGCTTTATGTCCTTCTTGTGCTGAGGACACCAGCACTGGAGGCAGGACTGGAGGTGGGGTCTCATCAGAGCAGAGGCGCAGAACACCCTCTGTACCCGCAAGGTTTCTGGGTGTTTAAAAGGCTGCTGCACTGTGGGAGGCCATGTGGAGCAGCTCACTGAGTGTCTCTGCAGTGTGTCAGGCTCCCCTATTGATGCCTGTATGGATGGACTTGGACAAATCTGAAACCATACATTATTTACATGCTCTAAGAGATTTTTTTCTGAGCCATTACAGTCTATTATGTAAATATGTATTTAAAGGACATAATTTATGTTTTTTCTTTCAGTGGATTTTTGACTGGCTAGGTCAGAATGGCTGGGATCCCTTATGCAGTGCCTCCTGATGTCTGGCAGTGGGCATTAGAGATGTTGCTGTGATGTTAATAGAAATTTGCATAGAAAATAGCCTTCAAGAAGTTACTGTACATATAAAGATGAATAATTCACTGATTTTAAATGGAGGAGAGGACATCAGAACTGATTAGTTCACAGAAGGTTAGGATTCATCCTCCCTGCAGAAGGCTAGCACAAAGCCTAGGCATCATTTAAGCCTCACTTAAGGCCTCGGAATGCAGCTTAAGTGGATTTTAACTAGTGCCTAGGCTTTGCCCTGGCAGTGGAGGTAGCAAATGTAAATCCATAAGAGAGTAATGCATTTCTAAATGCCCCCCGTTTCCAGAAGTGAATCAGCAGGTCTCCTGGGAGCTGTCAGCTTCCAGCAGCCCCCCAAAGTTACCTCGCTGTTTGCGAGAGGGTTGAAGTCCCAATTCTGGAGGAAGATGTAGCCTGCCCTTCCCTGCGATGAGTCCCAACTGCTCTGGGTCATGGCTGCGGCAGCAGCGCAGCGCCGACCCACTCCAGGGGACACAGATACAGCTACTAGAGACTGAGGACATTTAGTTATCCCAAACTTATATTCCAGCTCATGCAAATCCAGATTCCAGCTCACATTCCGTAATAAAATATGGAATTTAGCCATTCAGTGGATCCTGAGGTGCCCTCGAGGTCATTATTATTCATGGAAACTGTGTGTTCATCTGGGTACTGAGATGAGGTTTAATGTTTGGATGTGTTGACTTTCAGTCAACAGATATGACTAAACACAGACAGTGAGGGGGGGGGGGAAGGAGCAAAAGAGCTCAGTTTGTTCTTTACCAGCAATGCTTCTGGTCGTGGGACTGTGCTGGCACTAGGAGGTGATTTTGTAATAGGAACCTGACGGCCGCCAGTAGCAGATGCTGAGGGAAGTAAGAGAGGAAGAGGTCAAGCATGTAGTCATGCTTCCCTGGCACACCAGCCCTGATTCTGGCAACTTTTCCAGACAGCTAGTTTGCAGCAGACCAGGCTTAAGCTGTGAGCAGGGGAGAACAAAGAATACCTACAGAGTTTAATAACGGAGAATGTCTCAGGAAGGACAGTAGGAAAAGGGAAAGTGTGACTTGGGCTCCAAGACCTGCTGGGAATGCGGATGTCCGAGGCAAATAGACATGTCTAGATAATTGTGAGATGGCAGAAGTGCAGCGAGGCTGGACCCAGCTTGGGTGCTGGCTGTTGGAAAGTGCATTTATCTCATTCTTTGTTTCTAAGCAAATGTTTTGAGGTAGAACAGCTGCTTGTAGGTTATGTCTGGGCTCAGATTGCAGAAAGAGCTGCAGGGCGCTAACTTGAGTCAGACTTGTGGAACACCACCAGTTTATAACACACGAAGTATGCAAAGCACATTGCAGCCTCCGAGTGGGAGGTGTGTGGAGAGGTAGAGGTACCAGCTGGGGTCAGGATCTAAGAAATTCTTCCCAAGTCTACATAAATCCCAGGAAAACAGGGTGGTGTCCCATCCAAGGATGCCTTTCAGACAAGGGTGTGCATCCTCACAGACAAACTCTCCTCTGCTACAGTTACCCCTGCTCATTGGGAAGGAGGAGATGGCTCCACTGTCTGGCAAAGGAGGCAGTAGTGGGGCTCGGTTTGCAGCTGGGCCACTCTCACCTCACAGAGGTTTCAGGTGACCTTTTCCAGTGGGGTCCATAACAAGCAACCATGAGGTCAAGCTCTTGGACTAATTCAGTCTGCCAATGAAACAGTGATTGCTCGTGGGCAGTGTGACAGATAGTGAGCCCATGGTCAGTTGGTAACTCCCTAACCATGGTGGCATGCCACAGAAAAGGCCCTGAGTGATTGCTACTGACTCTTGTTAGGAGATAGAAGACTGGATTTCAGCATATCTCTTCCAACCATAGAATCATAGGATAATTTTGGTTGGAAAAGACCTTTAAGTTCATCCAGTCCAACCATTCTCAAACTCTACCAAGGCTGGGGCTAAACCATGGCCCTCAGCACCACATCTCTGCCTCTTTAAACACCTCCAGGGATGGGGATTCAGCCATCTCCCTGGGCAGCCTGTGCCAGTGCTTGAGAATTCTTTCAGTCAAAGACTTTCTTCACATATCCAACCAATACCTCCACTCATGCTACTTGAGGTCATTTCCTCTCATCACTTGTTACGTGGGAGAAGAGTCCAACCCCCACCTGGCTCCAGCCTCCTTTCAGGGAGCTGTAGAGAGTAATGAGATCTCCACTCAGCTTCCGTTTCTCCAGACTAAACACCCCCAGCTCCCTCAGCTGCTTCTCCCCAGCCATGTTCTCCAGACCCTTCCCTAGCTTTGTTGCCTTTCTCTGTATCTGCTCCAGCCCCTCAATGTCCTTCTTGGGGTGACAGTCCTACAGCTGAACCCAGGACTGAAGGTCTGGCCTTGCTAGTACTGAGTGCAAAAGGACAATCACTGCCCTATTCCTGTTGGCCACACCAGGGCTGATTCAGGCCAGGATGCTGGTGGCCTTGTTGGCCACCTGGGCACACCCTGGCTCATCTTTAGCCATCAGTGGATCAATACTCCCAGGTCTTTCTCTGCTGGGCATCTTCTAGCCACTCTGCTCCAAGCCTGTGGTGTTGCACAGGGTTGTTGTGACCCGAGTGCAGGACGTGACAGAAATCAAAGCTGATCTGAACTACCATAAACCTGGAAGATAAACTCACTGGTCCCAATTCAACTGTGACTCTACTGACTCTGCAAAGTGAAGTGTCGCTCTGGCAGGGGCAATTGGACTGGAAGATCTCCAGAGGTCACTTCCAACCCCTAATATCCTGTGAGCCTGTGATCCTGCTCTGAAACATATGGCCAGGAGCTGCCTACAGCTGTGAAGGGAAGCTCTGAAATACTCTGTGCCGCTCTGGGGCAGACATGGCATGATCTGTGCTCCGCGCGGAATCATTTCTGCCTAGTCACATTGGGAACGTCTGCCTGGATACTTTGCAGTCATTACAGGACTTGTTTGAAACCCCTTATTTTTGTTGTGATTGTGAGTCTCATCCCTTCTGACTGAGAGGGAAATACCAGATGTTACAATTCCCTGTGCTGGGCCATTACTTGCAATATTTTTATAGTTGTAATATCCATCAAAGAAATGGTTCAGCTTTGTGAGCCTCAAAAACTTTGGGAGATTTTTGTTGTTGTTTTGGGGTTGGGTTTGGGTGGTGGTTTTTTTTTTTTTTGCTTTTTATGCATAACATGAAAACATTCCAAACCAATTTTCTTTCTAGTTTGATTCAAAGAATCATATGGGCCTGGATTGAGACTGCACTGCTCAGCTTTTAGCCTGGAGCCAAGTTCCTGGAAAAGCCTGGGAGAAGGGGATTGGGGAGGGGAAGGAGAGGAAGAAGAGGAAGGAGAGGAAGAAGAGGAAGGAGAGGAAGGAAAGGAAGGAGAGGAAGGAGAGGAAGACTGGCTAGAGTGGAAATGCTGGGCCCAACCTTTACTTTAGCATCGTGAATGGTGATGCTATAATACAATGCTAACAAGGGCTCCTGAGATAAATACAACATCAATTAAAGGCTTGCAGGTGTGTCACCGGGGGTGGATAAAAAGAGAGAATGGGAAAGAATCTGTGCCAGCAGACCTTATGGTTTTGTAGTAATTAGTAATCTGTGCAGGTGTCTATTATGACTAACTGACAATAAATCTTGGATTCTGTTTTGAATATTGCTTCTGTTTCCCAAGTTCCATGCCTGAAGGGGGCAAAGAAAATGACTAGAAGATTAATTATTGCAACAGTGACTCCCAACAAGATAAAATGGAAAGCAGTAATCCACCGAAGGAGATGGAACCTTCTTATTATTGTTTTCATACTTTAGTTTGGCAACAGAGAACTGAAGGCAGGGCAGGCTGTGTGGAGTACGCAGCTAGCAATTTTGGGGGGGAATCAGGCCCGTTCAGTCAGCAGCCTTCCCTCGAGTTAGCTGCATCGGGCAAAGTCTTCCTCTCCTTCAGCAAAATGAGGGGAAGGTATCCAAAGCTCCCTCTGCCTCTGAGCACGGTGCTGAGCCGTAAGTAAATTTTACCAGAGCGCTGTGTTTTCCTTAGCCTCTCCATCTGCTCATTTTTGACACCCCTGTCATTAACTGTCATTTCCCTTTAAATATACAGTGAAGCTGAAAGGCCAGCTCTACATCACATCATTTCAGATTAGGGGCAGTTCCTTTGAGCTGAGCACTGTTTAGGTGTCAGAAAGAAGTCTCTGACCTCTCTCGTACCACACTGCCGCGGGGCCTTAATTAGTCCTGACTCCAGCCATTACTGCCGAGAGGACAAAGGCGGCCGCATCATTTTTCTACTTGGGAAGTTAGCGCCTGACCTAATAACTTGTCCAGGCTGGCAGGACACTGTAATGGCCACACAATGGCGACGGGGACTATTTGTTAGGTTCTCTCCTTACTCTAAACGCAGGATAATCAGGGAAGTTAGCTGTGGTATCCTTTGGTCTTGTAGGGTTTTGCTCCACTGGTTTGTCCTGCAGAAAATGACAGGTGGAGGAGTCAGATGCTCAGGAGAACAGTGATGACAAAGTGTGGAGTGGGTTTTGTCATGGCTAGAAGTATCTGATTATTCAATATATTAATTCTCTTACAATGCCTTCTCTGATGCTCTTTAGTGGGATTTTATCACTTATTCCATGAGAAGTAAGCCCAAGCCCACAGTCTTTCTCTCTTCCTTCCTTCATCCCAACCTTCTTCACCCTACCCTTCTTCATCCCATCCCCCAGTCTCCTAGCAGAAACTCATTCTCACAAGAAACATTTTAGAGTGCTTTTGGCACAGCATTTTTGGGTCTATTTCACTAGAAATTTGGCTTCCTGCATCAGATGTCAGCATCATGCAGCTCTGTAGAATCCTCTTGATTTCCCTCTGTTCCACTGAGAAGACTTCCTGCCACAGTGTCATAGCTGCTTGATATGGAGCTCTCTACCCTTAGTAAATGACATTGGGCAGGTGAAATTGCCATAGAAGTTTCAGGATCTCACCCCGTGTTCCTGTATTAGCAGGCAGTGTCGCATGCTGTGGCACAGAAGCACACTTGCCTGCTACTGCAGCAGGAGTTGCTTTCCCTGAAAATACATCGCAGAGAGTTGGCAAGAGGATGGAAAACTTGCAGCGAGCTGTGACTCCGCTTTGTCAAGGTGTAGCTAGAATGGACACTCAGTAGATCTGAAAGCTGTTTAACTGCAATCGATTCATCTACTAGCTCGAGGCTTGATTTTTGCCCTTTCTCTGTAGGCAAGAGGAATTCTTCCTGCCTGCCTTGCACCTCCTCCAAAACAAGAGGGTGAAAAAAAAAAGGCAAGAAAAGGAAATCTGGTTCTAATTCTGAGGTGCTTTTCCACACATCTCACTCTTTGTAATTTCAATTCTTATTAGGATTATTTTTACCACGGTGACTTTGAGACAGACTCAGCAATACCATAAAGTTACTTCATCTCTAAGGAAATCTCTTCTGAAGCGATCACACAAAGGTAATTACAGCATTATCAAAGCTGCGACTCGTCACGTAGCGCTCCTTGTGCTCAAGCAGCCTCTGAAGCAGCTGAGTGGTGCTCCACAGCAGGCCCCAAACTCAGCATGATCATCAGGAGCCGAGTTTCTGTGTGGGGATGCAAGCTGGGCCAGAGCTGTCAGCCTGTGGCAGTGGGATCCAGCATCATTGCATATCGTCCATGAGCTGAAGGAGCAGCCCAGAAAGCGTTCCAGAGGGTCCCCTGCCTACCACCAGTTGTGGTTTCCTTCTTCTCTTTCAGATTCCTCACATACATTGAGTGTTGTCTATTTTTGTTTTGTTTCTCTCCTGAGCAGCAGGGAGGTGAACTTTACCTTTCTGAGCATAAATAACTGCAGATTCAGAAACGCTCGTTTCCCCAGAAGGATCCAACAGAGAAGAGGCCTGTACAAAGGGACTCCTGAGTTTCTGTGGGTCTGTATGGCTCCCAAACCAAGAACAGCATCTGCTGGCAGCTATCTCAGCAATTGAGCCAGCGCTTTCTGTCCTCCACGTGCTGGAGAACAATATCTGCTGTTTGATTCTATTCATCAGTTAGATTAAAATTTTAAAGGGCCACTGCCTAGTGACTTCTGCTTCTTAAGGATTGGCAGCTTTATTATGGGAGCCACATTAAACTGGCAGCTGCTGCCTATCATTTTCCCTACTGCACTGAAGCGCTCAAGGAGGGCAGCGGGAGGGAACCTCAGTGCAATGTGAAGGCATCCTGGGTGCCCTCCCATCTGCAGCAGAGCCCATTTTAGGGGCATTGCAGGCAGCCTCCTGCAGTTGTGGAGGTATGGTAAAGAAGGGGATCTTACCTTCCTCGCTGTCATTTACTTAATCAAGATAAAACACTTTTTCAGATTATTGGCCACTTCACCGACTCTCCCTACTGGTAAGGAGGCAAATGAGTTGCTCTGGCAGAGGGATATGAAATTGCCTGAGCTGTGGATATGAAGTTAGAAAACAAGGAATGTAGTGAATTAATTTGTGTGAGTGTCTCTCTCACTGGAGAATGCCTTTCTTTTGTGCCCCACATGGAAGGATAGAGGTTCGTCTTGGCTTCCTCTGAGATGAGCAATCAGGGGTTTGGGAGGTCACTAAAAGGACCTAAATAAGTGAGATCATGTTTGTCTCAATGTGTGTGTTGGGTTTGCGTGGCCGTTACCCGTGCATACACATAAAGGGCTGTGCACACCCACAATACATACAGGCATCAGTAAGTGAAGTCTCACCTGTCTATGTGTGTGTGGCTGAGCTTGTGATGGCTGCTTGCACAGTGGGGTGTGCTGAAAGCTGTTGTTTGAAAGGGAAAAACCAAAAAAGCTGGGAAGGAAATAAAATCAGAGACAAGGACTAGTAGACAGCACCAAGGTTTTGACACAACTAAGCAAAGCCCCCAAAAGTCTAAGTTGAGGCTGATGTGGTATTTTTTCACTTGTGCCTCTGCACCTTCTTCTTCATTTCCCTGTGTGTTAAGGAGAAAATGTCAAACCTAGTTTAGAATATTCTGGCTTTTGTTGTCTGGAGTCATAACCCTACTGTTGCTAAGCCCTGCCTCTTTGGCCTGTGAGTAATATTTTTGTGTCATGATGGCACAGTTGGAAGAATCAGATGGGTTTAAAGCATATTCAACCATCCTTTTTACTTACTTTTAATCAACTTGTTCTTCTGAACAAGGTATGGAATTGATAGCTGTTATTGATTGCTTGTAGCATTACCTAATCTTCACTAAATGTAGGAAGCTTTTCAGATTTAGAAAGGTGGCAGAAAATGTCTAGTAATGATGCTGCTGGGAATTGAAGCTCAATACTGTGGTCAGTATAAAAGTGATATAGCTGTAAGAGGTATTTTATTATAAGCCCATTGTTTTTTACTAAATGCTCAGGCTGGTGTAATTCACAGAGGTTCTGCAGTGGCATTAGAGAGATTTTGCAGTTGCATATGTATTCATCAGCTGCCTCAGTATGGTGTGGCGTTCCGATTTCCATCAAGAAAAAAATCTGTTATTAATGATAGTGTGCTGGAACTTTGGAAGAGTACAGAAGGCAGAGGATACAGGGCCGTAACAATGTAGAAAAGAGATGGCATTTATGCTTTCAATACGAAGGGAAAATAGAAGAAATCATTACTAAAACAGATATAAACGTGACCTTCACTGCGGTTCAGTAATTATCCCAGTCCACAGTCTGGTGTTTGTATCATGATTTCCCTTATTTCCTCTTTGTTTTCATTTTTATCTGGGTACTTCACTGGTGAGTAATAGCTAAAGGGAACCCATTATGCAAGGCGAGCATTCAGTTTGCAAGTGAATTTGCTTGTAGCTATTGCCACATTTGAACCTCGCTAATGTATGTAAATTAAAAACTCTGGTATTCCGATCGCTCCTGTTTGAAATAAAAACAGAATCTGATCATTACAATCTGCAAGCCAGGTATTATCACTGGACTAGTGAGCCGCTGATGATAAATTGTGCCGAATAGCTTGTGGATAGAATATTTTATCTCAGTTCTCTATCACACAGCACTGCATAAAATAAGAATGATTCATCAAGCATGAGAGCTGGTGGTTTATGAAATTCATTGCTCACGGCAAGTGTATTTTTTAAAATTCAAAAGACAAAGCAACTCGCAAGGGTTATTTAGTAATCAGTGTGAATTACTCCTAGGTATGAGCCTTGGTGGAAAAAAATTAAAAATACATTTGCTGTACAGGAAAGCATTCTTGCTCTGGGTGCTATAATTTAACTGCTCCTCATCCCCGGCCTTTGTCTGCAGCTCTCACCCTTCTGGAGTCCAGGCCCCCTCCCCTGGATTTTTAGAAGTGAAGCTGCATAATCGGTTGTAACAGGATTATTACATCGAACAAGTCTATTCTCTGCGCTCAGCAGAAACATCTTCAGGGGCTTGTACACCTTGGGCTGCGGTGCTTATTTTGTTTATTCAAAAAGAGGAGAGCGATATAAAGTCATCCTTTTTATTCCCCCCCACCCCCTGCTTCTTCCTTTCCTTCCTTCCTTCAGATTTACAGTAAGAATGTTTCATTTCTTCTCGTGTATTGATGTCCCAAGGCAATGTTCCAAATGAAAAGATAATAACTTAGGAAGAAGTGTCAAAAACTAATTAAGTTTTGCAACTTGTTTTTCCTTCACATAAAGTATATTTTTCATCACGCTGTCCAGTCACATGCTGGGATTCTTGCTAACATCATCACATGCCAGTCACACCAAGTCTCGGTGGTTCTTCTCCTCCTGTCATTATTTTCAGCATCAATTAATTTTCCTCTGACCTCGCCTCTAGAAAATGTGGCAGGGCATTATCAGTGCATGCCTGGCACAGTCTATTCGGGAGACATTAGGCCACGGTGTGTATTTGAAAATGGAGTAGGCCAAACATTGTATTTTCTCACCTGCGGGGTTGCCTAGTAACCTGAATTAAGGATTTGCACCAAGCCTTCAAGGCAAACGGGAGAACTGCGAGGCAGGTTGACCCAGGTGGGAGAGTCTGCCCCACTGACGCGCATTAGCATTTTGAGTGGGGCAGTGCAAAACGCGGCTCCTCCTTAGCCTTCGCTGTGGAAGCAGTGCTTGTCTTTAGGGCAGCCATTCGCCCCTGCTGGAGCTGCGTCCTGCAAGCCTCTGTGCCTTACCTTTTGGCACGCTGTTTGCTCGGGCTGGCCAGACTGGAGCAGCGGCCGAAGGGGCCGAGGAAGCCTCGCTGGAGCGCACAGGATCGCGTCCGCGGCGCTGCTGCCGCCGCCAGCAGCCAGGCTGCCGGTGCCGGGCAGCGGTTCGCGCAGATACGTTCAGCTTTCATTTAATCACTTCAAGGAACTAAATTCCTTGTTTAATGTATTGCCATTGAAAAGAAAGATTAGTGTACTTTAGAGGTGGGGGTCATTCTTTGTAACGCTATTACAGCTTTGTCCTTGACATGCAAGATTCCTCCAGAAAAGGAAAGGGGGGGAGGGGAGTTGGAAATTCTGCCTCAAAGGTACAAAGCAAAGAAGTAGCACAATTAGGATGTCGGCACATAGTGACAGTCCTCTGCAAATGATGGTGTCAGGCCACTGAGGGGCCGAGGGTGGCAGGAGTGACATTCACCCTAGCAAGATGGAAATAAATGCCCTGTTTGATAAAAGAAAACAGACAATTTATGTATACCCTGAAGAGTTAACAGCTACTGAGCCATTCCTATGGGTCAAGTGCTGCATTTGCATTTTGATGGGATGTTATCAAGTAATTAATGCACCAGTCAGGATTTATTACCTCAGGAGTGAACTGAAAGGTTCATTACAAAATCGGTTTCACTTGAAGATAGGCATTTCCTCAGAGTTAGCTTTTGACATGTTGTTCCTAGCTCTCTCTGCCTGTGGCAGCAATGGTAGAAGGCCAGTGAGGTGAAATTCATTGCTTAATAAGGGCATTCACTTTGGGTATTCTTGTGATAATAAATGTATACATCAAGGCCGCACTGCCTTGTCAGTTTAATTGCTTCTTGTGCTCCTTAACAAGCCAATCTTAATCAGTCTGGACCATGTTATGAATAATTTAGGGATCAGCAGACTTCACGCTTAATAAGATGTACTAGATTATAAAACTTAAGTGCACTGTTTATAGAAAGCATGCAAAACGCTTTTAAGTTTTCATTAGCAGCAAGGAAGAAAAAACAAAACAGAACAACACAACCAGAACCACAACAACCCAACCCCAGAAGCCCCTTCCCCCCCCAGCCCAAGCCCGGAGTTGCTGTGGCGTTTGCAGCCTGCGAGCAGCAGCTGTGGTGCTCTGTGCTGTAGCCCCCTCCACTTCTGTCCAGGCAGGGCCCTCGGTTCGGCCTCTCTATCCCCCTAAGCCTCCCTCAGACATAATGGGAAATGTGAGCAGGCCAGGAGATGAAAGGTCGGAATCGATGGCCGAGCGGCGAGCCTCGGTTTGGAAAACATTCTTTTATCTTTTTTGCATGCAAAGCAGGTCTGGTTTTAAAACGGATTTTTTTTTTCCAATGGGCAAAATTACCTTTGTGGGGGTGGTGGCGGCCGATGGCCTGCGTGGGTTTAGTGCAGTTCGGCTGAAGGTTGGGCTGCACAGCCTGTAGCAGCAGTACGATCTCAAGCGTCTTCCCTTTGTCTAAAAATACAGGTGAGACGCAGGGTGGACTGTAAATCACTCTTACAGAAAAGATGAATTCTTAAAGTATAATACATTCTATTTGTTAAGGTAATGCAGAACCAACCAAACAACCCAGCAACAGTTTCCAGTCCCTCCCAGCCTGCTCCGACTTCTCCATTTCATAAGTAGCATTTGATGGAAAAGGAACATTTAACCTTTTTGTTTTAAAAGAATTCTTTGTCCTCCATTTTACCTCAGCGTTTGCAGGCTGTAAGTCGTCCACGGCGTAATGCATCATGCCGTTTATGACATCTAATAAAGGCCTACTGCAAGCATTAGAACCAGGTGCTTCAATAATTTTCCTTTCTGCTTCTCGCTGCTTCCGCTTCTTCTCTTGTAGCCTAAACAGAAAGGGGGGGGGGGGGAAAAGCCAACAAAGGCCAAATCAAAAAGCAAACAACAAAAACTCCACAACATTTTATGCCTTTTCCTTCTCTCTCCCCCCCCCCCCCCCCCCCCTTTTTTTTTTTCTCTTTTTCCCCTTCTTTTTAATTCCTTTCTGTTTAAACCTTGACGTGTGCTGACAGCACCACGGTATCATTTGATGTCCGTGTAAACAATAGCTGCGTGTATCTCTGAACACACAGCCTCTTTAGCAGTCTAAATAGAGCTGTAATTAAAGGCTACGCTTTCAGTCATTAGGTAATGTATTAAAATAATGTTATTGTTCAAATACAGTTATCAATCGGGAAGATAGGTACCGGTAAATGAAAAACAACTTCAAACCTATTTCCCAACCTATAGCTGGACTATCATCCTCCTTTGTTCTTCTGCAGGTTAATAGAGATTGAGGAGATGGGCAGAGGAAAAGCAGTGCAATTTTCTGCTATTTAAGCTTGGCGAAATGGCACTCTTCAGGAAGCAGCAAAAAGTATGAAAGCATAATAGGCATTTTAAAAGTAGAAGTCCATATAGCTGCTTGAGGGATCCTCAGATTTAGGCATGCATAGAATCACGAATGAGATAATCAGCATTGTGAAATTGAAACCTGTCTGCTGCCTGCTGCTGTTCTTCCCTCTTTCAGTGGAGTGATTTGTAACACTCATCTTCTTCAGGCAAGGCAGCCTTCAAGATTATCCAGAACTGTCAATAGTAATTGCCAAAGTATTTTATTACCTACAGAAAATCAAAGGAATTTTATAACCAACAGTTATCAAGTTTCAATACACGGTATAAAGAGAGCAATTTTAGTTGGAATACAATCGTGTTTGGCTTGCTTTAATGTTCTTGAGACAATTCCTGTGCAACCAACTACAACACTCACTGTATTTAAGCTGGAGGCAAGAGTATGCATGTGTACTTGTAGCTGAAAAAAGTTACATAATGCTTACAAGCTTCTGCAAGCAAGTGGTTTTTAATTGCCAGACAAACTATGCCTTAGCTAATTACTTCTCAAAAGAACGAGGCTGCTGTAAACTTGAGGTGACACTTGGAAATTCTGGCAGTGGATGTAAGCTGAGCTGGGGCATTTTCTGTCATGAGGTAAATAAAGTGCCTGCAGATTAGCAAAACCCAGCGCCGATGATGAGGTCTGCAGACATTAACGTTGCAACTCCTCTTACGTTCTCTGAATAGCAGTGCTGTGTGAGCTCCAGTTGTGGTTGTCAGCCGCCCCCGTAACACGCCGCTGTTGTGCTGCAGCCCCCCCCCCCCCCCCCCCTCCCCCCCCAGCATTTAAAGCTTTGCAGTTACTTAGCTTCTTACTCAGGCCATGCATGAGTGAGGACTGCATCGTCTGTCCAGCAGCGTTTCTCTGAGCCTTGCACTTGGTTTTCCTTCCCTGCGACCAGGGAGAAGAAAGGTGCGACTGCCTAAATTATGCTCGGTGGGCAGTACATTCCCTTTCTCCTTTTGGCAGTGTATTTCCTCTCCAATTCAGAGTGTCAGGGCTGCAGTGACATGGCCATCTCTACGGCTTCTCTGGAAAACAAAAGACACAAGTTTCCCTGTGGAAAATTAATTGGCATGGGGAAATGCCTCTTTTGAAGTTCCACACCAGATGGATGCGCTCGTATTTTGAGACATGTGCAGAGGATTTTCTTCATGGCACCAAAACGCAGGTATCATTTCTGCTGAAAGAGAAATAAGCCATGAAAAAAATGTTATACTGCTCCAGCCACGAAGCCATGATTACAGCGTAAAAGGGAGCTCTCCTTGCAGCTGTGAACCTCCTCGCATTTGCTGCTTTTCTGTGGTTGCTTTTTTCCTTTTTATTATTATTCCTTTTTTTGCTTGTTTATTTATTTGTTTGTTTTTTCTCAATGAAAAAGGGAGTTGTTAATTAAATTATTAATTGTTGTGGAAAGGGTAAAGCACTTTACCAAGAACCTCCTTTCCAAACACTGCAATACAAGAAAAATTTAGCCAAAAGGTAATTAGGAGAGAGGTTATTTATATACTGATGTTGTAATTATCAGAGAGTTATTCAGTTATGCTGGGTAATAGACATTTTTCATATGGCCTGCTGGAAATCTGGTAGGATGAGCAACCTACACTGAATCTTGGTGTTTTCCACTCTTAACCGTTTCTGTGCGCTTGCCGGTGCCGTTCCGGGTGTGAAATGCACACCGAGACATTGTTTCACCGAGCCTCGTGTCTGGACGGCAGAGGTCTATTTTGTGTGTACAGCAGCCCGAGTTCGGCAGAGCTTTAGGCGTATGGGAAGAAGCCAACGCGCCCCTTCCCTGAGAAGGCACTTACCTCACCTGCACAGCTGGGAAGAAGGAACGTTCGGGGCTTGCACTGAGTTAATGCAGTAACATAATTCCATTTCTTGCTTACTTGGAGCTGTGGCTTTGAACTGAGCAATGCCAGGACAGGTGGATGTTTGCTCCTTCCTGGACCCAGAACGTGGTATTGAAACTAGAGGAGTGTGAATGCTCTCCCCTTTAGCCTCTGATTGTCTTGGTAGGATGTTGTCTCATTAATAAGTTTGGAATTGTCCAAAGGCATAACTAACTGTGTAGTGCAGACATTTTGTCACTCAAATGTGCTTAAAAGGTTGTTCTTTTGGACAGGGTGAGAGCTGGGCAAAGAGGAACCTAATGAGGTTCAACAGGGATCTGTGCAGAGTCCTGCACCTGGGATGGAACAATAAACTGCACCAGTACAGGCCGGGAGGTGATCTGCTGGAGAGCAGCCCTGTGGAGAGGGATCTGGGAGTGCAAGTGGACAGCAAGCTCTGCATGGCACAGCAATGTGCCCTGGTGGCCAAGAAGGCCAATGGGGTCCTGGGGGGCATTAAGAAGACTGTGCCTAGCAGAACTGGGGAGGTTCTCCTCTCCTCCTCTGTCCTGGTGAGACCTCACCTAGAATACTGCATCCAGTTCTGGGCTCCCCAGCTCAAGAGGGACAGGGATCTGCTGGAGAGAGTCCAAGGGAAGGCTACAAGGATGCTGAAGGGACTGCAGCATTGCCTGAGGAGGAGAGGCTGAGAGCCATGGGGCTGCTTAGTCTGCAGAGGAGGAGGCTGAGAGTGGATCTGATCAATGTCTATAAATAGCTGAGGGCTTGGGGTCAGGAAGCAAGGGACAAGGACAGCCTCTGCTCACTTGTGCCCTGTGACAGCACAAAGGGCAGTGGATGGAAACTGCAGCACAGGAAGTTCCACCTCAGCATGAGGAAGAACTTCTTGAGTGTCTTGAGTGTGAGGGTCCCAGAGCCCTGGCACAGGCTGCCCAGAGAGGTTGTGGAGTCTCCTTCTCTGGAGCCTTCCCAGCTCTGTCTGGATGTGTTCCTGTGTGACCTGTGCTGGATTCTCTGCTCCTGCTCTGGCAGGGGGGTTGGATTGGAAGATCTCCAACCCCTAACAACCTGTGAGCCTATAATTCACTTTCTTTTTGCCTTTGCTGCTCAGCATGTCCATTTAAGCATTTTAGAAGGTGTTTATTAGAAGAAAGGAGTATAAACACTGTAGAGGAAGCATACAGACCATGTTATTCCTGCTATGGCACAGCTCAAGCAACGACAATGATAATTTCTTCTAACCAGATGCATGACTGCAGAAACTGTCATGATATAATGGCGACAGGGACACAGGGCTGTAGCAACATTTCCTCAGAAGAGGAATAAAATGTCTGCAGCCCTAAGTTGGTTGTACTATTGCAAGATTCAGAGCATAGGAACAAAAAAACATGAATACAGAAGTCTGGCTGTGCAAAGCTGTGTCACCACTCAGATTCATTTATATTGCCTAGAAACAGAAGGAAAGAACCTCTTTTTTTAGTGCCATTTTCCTTCCAAAAATTCCAGAAAGGAAGTTGTTGGATGTTCTAAGGGTGCAGTGCCGAGGGAAGTGCAGAACAGGCTATTTATTAACCATGGTTCAGTCATATCTTTGTTAGAGCCTGGAAGTGCTCCAGTCAGAATCAGTTTAGCACTAGCACATCTCTGTAATGTTTAGTGGAGCTAGACTTAATTTTCACCAGTTGGAAAGAGAAACCCCTAATCATCTCCCATTACTCCTGAGAAATGAATTGCGTTTCTTGTTTAAACCTGTGTTTGTTTAAACACTGTGCCGTTGTATTTAACGCTGGATTAGGTGGGTGAGAGGAGGCTGAGAAACCGCATGGCTGTGTTTGCACAGAGCTGTGCCCGATGCCCACCTCCTGTAGTGTGAGCAGTGGTAAGTGAACTGTTTCTGTGTTGTTCACTCACTCTGTCAGATCGAAGCTCAGTTCAATAGCATTAAACTAGCTCCCATTTGAAAGATTTGTCTTACAGAACCCTGAAAACTGCTCTGAACATGCATACATTGATTTTGTTGCTGGAATCTCCTGAGCTTTGATGAAAAGGAGACTCCACATGCAGGTGAAAGAGGGTTTACCTCTTCAATATTAAAAAGAGAAGATTAAGGACTTTTTTTTGTTCAGCTAAGGCTGAACTAATCAGTGGCATGTGATGGGAAGAGAATTGGCCTCGCACCTATGGTACTAGAATGCTATTTTCTTTAGATGAACAACAAGTTCAGCTTTCTCCAGTAGCTGCTTTTGAGTAGCTGTCTCCCATTATTCCCGTGTGCACACCTCACTGAATGTCCTGGAGTGCAGGAGTAAAGGTTTTTTAGTTTAGCTAGAGAGAGGGAGGTATTTGTCATGTTCATTGTGGGAAATTTGCTTAAATTTTGTCCTGGAAAAGATGCATCTGTCCTGTTCGTTCACAGGAGGCTATCTGTGTGCTGAGCACATTAGTATTCAGGGAGGAGATAAGGCAGTTCTTGTAACCAGAAGTTTAGTTCCATTCCATTTAGTTCTATTAAAGCATAAAAAAACCCAGAGATGAGTGATTTTCACAAACTTTCATGTTTCACTCAAAAAGAGATGTTGATCTAGGTGTGTAAGATGGAGAAGGTCTATTTTTTTGTCCTTGCTACCTACAGATAGGTTTTCTGCACTGTGTTTGTAGTTATCATGGAATCACAGAATATTTTGGGTTGGAGGGGACCTTCAAGATCATCCAGTTCCAACCTCCCCAGCTATGGGCAGGGACACCTCCTGCTAGAGCAGGTTGCTCAAAGCTCCATCCATCCTGGCTTGCCACACTTGCAGGCTCAGAGCCTCCACAGCTTCTCTGGGCAACCTGTTCCAGTGCCTCACCACCCTCCTGGGGAAGAATTTCTGCCTAATCTCTCATCTCAGTGCAGTTTCTTCCAGTTTGAAGCCATTGCCCCTCATCTTGTCACTCCATGCCTTTGTCAAAAGTCTCTCCCCATCTCTCTCTTAGTCCCCTTCAGACACTAGAAGGCTGCCGTAAGGTCTTCCCAGAGCCTTCTCTTCTCCAGGCTGAGGCTCTCATAGGCTCACAGGATGTTAGGGGTTGGAAGGGACCTCTGGAGATCTTCCAGTCCAACCCCCCTGCCAGAGCAGGACCAGACAATCCAGCAGAAGTCACACAAGAACACATCCAGCAGGGCTGGAAAGGCTCCAGAGAAGGAGACTCCACAGCCTCTCTGGGCAGCCTGTGCCAGGGCTCTGGGACCTTTACACTCAAGAAGTTCTTCCTCATGTTGAGGTGGAACTTCCTGTGCTGCAGGTGCCCCTTGTCCAGTGCCCCTTGTCCTGTGGCAGGGCACAAGTGAGCAGAGGCTGTCCCTATCCCTTCCTTCCTGACCCCCAGCCCTCAGGTATTTATGTGAGATTTTCACACTTAGGCTTGGTTTTTTCTAGCCTTTGGTCCCCATGAGAAGCTTTCACTTTCATAGAACCATAGAGCTGTGGGAATTTTTGTGGAGCAAGAGTAGGGTACCCATCAATCTGCACACCTCACTGCACAGCATCCTGGGGAAAACCAGAGCTTTCCACCTTCTGCTCTCCACTCTGGCTTTCTCTTGCATTCAGCTGTGAAAATCCAGGTAGCACAAACATTGCTGGAAACTGGCCTAGGTAAGGCCTTGGGGGCCACAAAGGGAAGGGGCAGGAATTCGTAGAGATGAACAAGCCCCCCTGTAAGGTGTCATAGCACATTACAAATGCATCTGAACTCAAGTCTTATCAGCCACGGTTTTGATCTGCAGTAGGAAATGCAATAACAAAACTGAAATGAATGCTACAGAGACAGATAAAGTCAGATAAGAGGTTTTCAGAAATTAGATAACATTTATTTTCAGTCATTTGTAAGAATCACTGGCTCTGCCTCTTAGGCATACGCTGGCCGCATTCTCACACAGCATGGTTCTCCTTCAGCACTTCTGCTCCCCTGCCATCCTTCAGCTGAGGTCACACTCCAGAAACACATGGAAGTCCAAAATAAAAGTGAGAGAGAGAGAGGGAGAGCAGCTTCTTAACCACAACTCCTAGTATTTGAAGCAATACTGGTTGATGTGGCAAACGAACCGCTGGTGATGACTTAGCCTTCCTGCAGCATGGACGGAGAGCAGCAAGGACAAGGCAAACAAGCTCTGGAATGGCTCTCAGGACTAGAGGATTATTTGTCTAACTTAATGCAATTGTGAGTAATCGTCAAATCCTGCTGTAAAAATAATGTGTGAGTGCTGCTTGGTAAAACTCAACTGTATCTAATGGCCACATAGATTCTGTAAAGTATTTAGTGCTTCGATTGCCAGAAAAATATTTAATTTCCTACAGCCTCTCCAGTTTGCTTGATTTAAGAGAGTTTCAGCAGCACACCTACAGCCGTTCTGAACGGAGAGTCAGAAGCAGTCTTGATGAACTTAGGCCGGTTGTGATTACACAGAAGGTTGCTGGTCTTTTATTGCTCTTCATTTCATACTGTCATTCTGTTCTGCCAAGAGATCTTAGTTCCAAGGGTAGGAGCTGAAGCAGTAGCTTATTTTTATTCTGAGATAATCCATAAAGATGCCTCTTCACCTCTTTGATGTGATAAGGAAGTGTTAAATCAAAGTGAATCCTTACTCTCTACCTTGGGACAGAATACTGCTTAAGCCAATTGTTACTGTTCCTGAGTGTTTTAGACGGTGAACCATGCATCTCTCTCTGCACATCAGAGAAGATTGTAGCAGTCATCCTGTGCCACCTGCTATCACTTAATTAGTCTAATCATCTAATTTCCAGTTGGAAATAATGGCATCATGCACTTTTTAGTAATTGTGACCGTCATAATATATTCCAAATGATGTTACACTAACATTATGTGATTTAGGCGTTTTAGGAAGGGGTATTTGCTTTGCATTTGCACACTGGTCCTTCTGGTCTTGACTCCCACTCAGCAGCAAAAAGCCATAAGCAGTTTTCTGTGCTATTATGATCCTAAAAGATATCACTGGTTCATCTCAGAACACTCCAAATGAGCCTTTGGTAAGTGTGATTTAACCTGCACTGGACAGAGAGAAGAGTGAGTAATGGGAGCTGCGGCTCAGCCAGGTTTCCCAGGCTTTGGTCTGGGTCATTGGCAGAGTCTGGTCATTCAGAACTGCCAGGTTGGTGGTGCTCACATTTGCAGGTTGGGTTTTGTACGTGTTCTGTTTGGGGTTCTCAGTCGAAGGCACCATCTCGGTCTTAATGTTTCAGCGTTACTATACCACAGCATTGTTTTGCTCCTGCAGGCTCCATCACAGCAAATGAGCAGGTAATAGATGGGTTGAGTTTGGGGCAGCTTCCTTTCACTGGGCAGTTCGGGACCGCGAGGCCTTGAAGAGAGAAAGAGAGAGGAAAAGAGAAAGCAACAGGCAGTGACAGGCAGGGAGGCATGCAGACCTGAGCCCCCTTCAGAGACAGCCCTCCCTCATCCCCGTGATGCTGTCTGGCTCTGCCACATACATAGCAGGCAAGGTTATTACCACTCTGCTCTGTAAACATGCTGTGCCTCCTGGACATCTTCTATTTTTATTTCATTTCTCTGCTATATCTTCTATGTAAATCTAGGCTGGCCAGAGTGAGGAGGCATTCATAGCACTGGGCCAAATTCATTCCAGGTGCAGTTCCAGGTCCACTGACTTCAATGAAATTACACCTGGGATGAATTTGGTCTATATTAACTATAGAGATTACATGTCCAGCTTCCTTAGTATACTAAAATACCCAGAATACATATAAATAATGAAGTATGTAATTACAGTCCTGGTTTTAATTTGTGTTCCTAAATGTGCTGATGCTTTTGCACATGGTTGGAGTTAGAGCCCTGCTATTGCAGGGTATTTTTGTTTGGCACAAACAGATTGGAGTTTTTCTCTAGAGCAGTTAATGTTTACTTTCAAATATCGCAGTAAGTCTTTGCAAAATCCATATGCTGGCTGCTTCCCTAATTACAACATTGCATTATATTGGCCTTAGATGTCATAGGTATAGAGAGATCACAGAATTGTACAATCACAGAGTCTTTAAGGCTGGAAAAGACTTCTAGCATCATCAAGTCCAACCTTCCACCCCGCCACCATGGCTGCTAAGCTATATCCTGAAGTGCCACATCTGCAGATTCTTGAACACCTCCAAGGATGGGGACTCCAGCACCTTCCCGGGCAGCCTGTTCAATTCCTGACCACTCTTGCAGGAAAGAATTCTTTCCTAATCTCCAACCAAAACCTCCCCTGGTGCAACTTGAGGCCATTTCCTCTCATCCTATCGCTAGTTACATAAGAAAAAGGACCCCACCTCACTCCAGTCTCTTCTCAGATAGGTGTAGAGAGCAATGAGGTCTCCCCTCAGGCTTCTCTTCACCAGATGAAACAACCCCAGTTCCCTCAGCCACTCCTCATGTGCCATGCTTTCCAAACACCTCACCGGCCTCATTGTGCTTCTCTGGACACACTCCAGCACCAAAGTGTCTTTCTTACACTGTGGTGGCCAGAACTGAACCTGGTGCTCAAGCTGTGGCCTCACCAGTGCTGAGCACAGGGGCATCATCACTGCCCTGCTCCTGATGGTCACACTATTGCTGATCCAGGCCAGGATGCCTTTGGCCTTCTGGGCCACCTGGCCACATGCTGACTCATGTTCAAATGCTTGCAAATCATCATGCCCAAGTCCTTCTCCACCAGTTAACTTTCCAGCCACTGTGTCCTGAGCCTGCAGTGTTGCTTGGGGTTGCTGTGACCCAAGTGCAGGACCCGTCATGAGATGAACGTATGCAGGGTATCACAATGCTGCCACTTAAAAACATCCTGCAAACAATGAGCTTAAGTTCACATTGATTGTCTGTTAATCAATGCACACAAATAGGTGATGCTGTCAGAGCTGCTAGGCGCCAATAGATCTGTTGGCTATCAGTGCTGAAGGGTTTGGCCATTTCTGGTTCCTGCTCCCAACCCTAGGGAGCAGGTCGGGTTGACAGCAGTCTGTTGCTGACCAAACCCACCACCAGCAGCTTTCGAAGGGGCTCTGCCACCACCAAGAGAGGTAAAAGGCGTGAAGTGTGCCTTCCCTGTGCCCTGCTTGGAGCCGCGGGGAGGCAGCTGGGCCGGGTGACGCTAACGAATGGCAGCGCAGCCTGGCGGGTCGATAGGGAAGCAGGCAGTGCTGGTTAAGGGTATCGATAAATGTACCTTTATTTTCTCTTCAATGGATAAGTGTCGCAGTTAAGAGTCCTATGGATCTCTTAATTGAAAGTTAATTTTAAATCAATAGCCAGAGTCATTTAAATATTGATCAGGCCTTTCTACAACAATTTTTTTTTCCTTTTTGATTTTTTCTTTTCTTTTTTTTCTCTTTTTTTTTTTTTGGGGGGGGGGGGGGAGAAACAACTTTGTTTAAATGCAATCAATAGCCCACAATCAGTGCCTTCCATAAAAAATTGACAGATGTGCCCAAAATGCCTGCTAGGCAGAATCTTATCTCCTTCCTTGTGTAGCGTAGACGTGTCAGGCCTCTCGCAGGAGTGCCTGGGTATTTACGGCAGAAGTGGGCTTTCCTTAAATACCAAACTGCACTGCTGCTGCACCTCCTCCCCCTCGTTTGGCACTGGGGGTTGAAAACGCAAAAGGAAGACTTCTGGATTGCACAAATTATGCTGCCATTGTTACAAAAAGGCAGGCAGGCTGCAAAAGCAGAATGCCCTTGTTTTGCACAGAGGGAGAAAGGACAGGAGCCCTCATTGGAAGCACATGGGCTCTAGAATCTGTGTCACGACCCAGCAGACACTGCCCTTTGCAAAATGATCCCCAGCTTGCAGTGACACAGGTGTTCCTGTGCCACGCCGTGTGTGCACAATGAAGAGTTCCCATTTTCAACTGGGATCATCTCTCTGGGATGTCATCTCTCTTGCCTCCATTGCAGCACAGAGCCAGGCTTGATTCCGCTTGGATTTGACAAAGCACACAGTTAAGTTGAAAGGATACAAATGTCATTGAGATTAATCTAATAAAGCAAGCTTAGTTGCGTGTGGCTTTCAGCATTTCAGCAAACACTGGACCTCCTCTAACCTGCACCTGCAGCATCCTCAGGCACTGCCCACAGTGGCCTGCCACACCTCACTTCCTCACACTTGGGGATGAGCTCAAGATGCACATTTGGGTACGAACAACAGCAACGGTATTTTTTTTCCTGTGCTGGCTAATTAATTACCAAGTCACACTTTCATGTACACAGGTCTGAAGTTGTGCTTTGTGATTATTTTCCTTATTTTTCAGTTTCCAAGTTCGGTGCTTTTTAACAAAGATTTGTACTTTTAAGTACTTAAGCCCTTTTTGAAATAGGAGAGGGTAAAGTCAGTTGTGAGAAATCACAAGGATAGATACATATATTATATGTCACATATATAGAGAGACTATATTTTATATGATGTATACTATATACATACTATGTATTCTGTACTATACATTCTATATCTTTTGCTCTCTCTATGTCTAATTTTGTCCAAAGTCACGTTTTTATTGTCAGTGGTCTGACTTGAGTATACAATAAAATGGTTGACCATTGTGCTGACAGACATTTGACTGCAAAGCATCACCATAATTGCATTCCCTTTCAAAGTGCCAAGCTAGAAATTAAGTTCCATAATTAAAGCTGTTTATGAGACATAATAATTTGAGGCAGAAAATAGTAAACAAAGTCTCTCTCTCTATTTTTTTTTTCTTTTCAAGAGTACTACCAAAGGAGAATAAGGAATCCTTGGGAAAAAGAAATACAGATCTCTATCTTGGAATAGAGCAGCCTCTGTTTTTGCTATTAGTACAAATGCTTCCTTCCTGCTCTTTTGGAAATCCACTGTTTCCTAATCCAGCATTATTGTCCCCTTAATGGGGCATTTTCAACCTCTTTTGCTCCCTTTGCTGTTAGCCAAGCTTCTGAAAAGGGGAAATGCAAAAGAAGCAGCCAGGTGTGAGCAGTTCACCTGCATAGGGGCTGGGCATGCCAGGATGCTGCTCTGAGGAGCAGCCTGAAGATGTGACTGATAGATCTTATTTGTCTGATAGAGTTGACCAGGGAAATAGAGCTACAGCTGGTTACTTCATTAGGTCCTCTCATTGATTGAACCCTGCTGAAGTGATGCAGCAGGCTCCTGAGATAACTGCTGGTAATAGAACAAAATGAATTCTTATCACAGAGATTGGAAAGGCCATTAACCCTGGCCTCCAATGCTTTCCAGAGGTCACAGACAGGAAGCCAAGCGGTGACTGGGAAAACTGTTTTCTGTCTAACTACAGGTCATCTTCCGGGGGGGGGGGGGGGAGTGTGACTTCTGTACCCTTCAGCTTCTGCACCAGCAGGGCTGGTACACTGGCAGATGTTAATAATCAGCTGCAAATAAATATTGGAAGCAGCGGCAGAAAACTGAGAACGCCCAGGAATTTATTTCAATAAATATTTAATAAAAGAGCAATTGTTGCCCTGATATTTACTGCCAGTCTGCTGTAGAGTTTTGCTTAATACTTTTCCACATAAATTGAAAAGAGAAATGCATAGAGGCCCTTAAAAAAGAAAGAAGAAATTCTATATGGGTTTATATAAAAATCCCTCTCCTTCCTCCCTTCAAAGCTGGGGGTTATAATTGCCTGCTGCCTGCCCGCTCGCCTCATCCAGCAAGCCTATCACCAGTTCATCTGTGAATTAGTGCGGGGCGCTGCTTGCCTTTCACCTGGTTGAGAAGGGTATATATCTAAGTAACAGTCCTATAATTTACATTTAATGCAACCTTTCAATTGACCAAGAGCCCACAACCTAAGCCCCCATCTCACAGCTGAGGACTTTCCCACATTTGTCAAGTCAGTGCCACTCCAGCATCAGGCAGCAGAAAGCATCCATTTAAAGCCTGGAGCTGCACATGACAATTCTCCTCAGCGCCAGTCATGGGAGTAGCTTTTGTGTTGCTTGTCTGATCCTGGCTTTGAGCGGCAGTGTCCTGCTCCACACGTGGGTTAGGATGATGCAGTGGCTGCATCCCAGCAAATACGGTGGAGCATTTTCTCTCTCCTACCGACATAGGCGAGGCAGGGCAGAGCCGCGTCCTGGGTTGTTTTTAGCAGCATGTTGGTGGCTTCTATCCTTGTGATTGTGATTTAATTTCAATGTCTGTGGTCATGTGATATTCTCTGTTGGAGCCAATTTTTCACAAGGAGCAAGTTCATTTAAATGTAAATGGGGTCCTGTGGATGGAAAAAACTACATACTTCATGTCTTCAGTGACCCACCCAAGCACTTGGTTTGGCCTTCCATGCATAAATAATAACAAGAAGGTATTGCTGTCATTGCCTCGCTGGAAACACCAGCAGTGGTTTGGCACAGCAAAACACCCAAGCACTGAAAGGAGACTGGCTTGGATAAACTCACAGCTCACATCCCCAGCCTGGTTATGCAGTGAAAAAAAACCACCACACACACCCCCACCCCCCCAAAAAAAAAAAAAGGAGAAAAAAAGTTAAAAAAAAAGAAAGGAAAAATCAAAAAGAGAGAAGGAGTTGCAGAGTTATTTTGAGGAGTTGTGAATTACAGGAACAGATGAAACCCAAGGCGGGCTGAGAACATGCTGTGCCTAAAAATACTCTGCAGGAGCAGAAAACGTGTCATTTTGTTAACTTGAATGGATTTTTTTGCTCTTAATTGTTTGTGGCAATTTGCAAGAGTGGGATGAGAATGTGGTATAAGTGGCAATATAATTAGCATTAATTTAGCATAAAAATGCAAACCTACATTTTTAAAGTAGTTACCTTCCCTTACACTAAAACATAGCAGGGGATTACATAACTCTGAAGTACCTGTGGCTTTTTTCAGGGTGTTATTAAGTAGGATAAAATAGAAAAGAGTTTTATTCCTTATTACTGATGTACGCAAAAGGACAGGAATGAATGAGTTCCTTCTTCTCTGCTGGGGAGAGTCCAGGGGAGGCTACGAGGCTGACTGGGAACATCTCTGCCACAAAGAAAGGCTGAGAGTCCTGGGGCTGGTTAGGAGAAGGCTGAGAGGGGACCTGATCAATGTCTATAAATATCTGAGGGGCGGGTGCCAAGATGAAGGTTCCAGGCTCTGTTTGGTGGTGCCCAGTGATAGGACAAGGAACAACAGGTACTAGCTGGAGCCCTGGAGCAGGCTGCCCAGAGAGATTCTCTGGAGACTTTAAAAACCCACCTGCATGTGTTCCTGTGTGGCCTGCCCTAGGTGATCCTGAGGTGGCAGAACTGGGCTGGCTGATCTCTGGGAATCCCTTCCAACCCCTACTGCTCTGTGGTTCTGTGATTCTTCGTGCCCAGCCCTCTGTGGCACATCTGCTTTCAGGCTGCCCCACTCGTGCTTGGTCTCCTCGTAGAAATACTCCAGGTGCATTTCAGCAGAAGTGAAAAATCTCCCTTCTAAACTCCCCTTCCCAGCAAGCAAAATCACAAACAGCTTTTCATCTGTGTGGCTGAGCAGAGGCACTCTCCGAATTACTTCGTTAGAGGCACACTGTTCTTTATCTCATTTATTAAGAATGTTATGTTCTGTTGCAGATGTTTGCAGGGCATGACACACAAGCCTGGAATCTCGGCGCCTACCTTTGGTGAGAATCACTCGTGAGGCATCCCAACTGCCAGCTAGTTGGCTCTGCACTAGGACAGAGGGCTTTGGCTCTGCTCCAGAGTGTGCAGGAAGGGGCTGGTATTTACTGCTTGCAGAGATTTCTCAGGAATATTTGATAAGCCTTTTTGTGCCAAAGTAGCTTAGGTCCAAGATGAGCTAGAGGTAAGCAGTGCAAGATTTGCTACCCAGGGTTTTGGTACTCAGCTCTGTTAGGTGTAGCTGTAAATCAAATAATTTTATCCTCACAGATGCAGATTCTGAAATGTTCATCTGTTGGCCTCTCTTGCTTTGTTTCATAGAGCTGGTCAAGTAACAATAGCCAAAGCTGTGTGTTTAGGTTTCCTAAGGATTGCACTGCAGTAAGTGTGTGGTAGGTATGTGGTGGCTGAGCTAATGCGCTGTGCTGCCTGCCACACGACTCCCCATTGGGGGACAGACCTGCTGAGCTATTCTTCATTATTCAGTTACACTCAGTACAGACTGATTGCCACAGAACCTGTTAAGCCTTCAAGATATATTTGCTGACAACCCCATCTAGTCAGGATTTTTTAATCACAGAGAATAAAGAGAAGAGCAGGGTTCTACACTTTGGCCACAACAACTCCAAGCCTGGCCTGCATCAGGAGCAGTGTGGCCAGTAGGACAAGGGAGGTTATTCTTCCCCTGTACTCAGCACTGGTCAGGCCACACCTTGAGTACTGTGTCCAGTTCTGGGCCCCTCAATTCAAGAGAGATGTTGAGGTGCTGGAAGGTGTCCAGAGAAGGGCAACAAAGCTGGTGAGCGGCCTGGAACACAAACCCTATGAGAAGAGGCTAAGGGAGCTGGGGTTGTTTGGCCTGGAGAAGAGGAGGCTCAGGGGTGACCTCATTGCTGTCTACAACTACCTGCAGGGAGGCTGTAGCCAGGTGGGGGTTGGGCTCTTCTCCCAGGCAAGCAGCAACAGAACAAGGGGACACAGCTGCAAGTTGTGCTGGGGCAGGTCTAGGCTGGATGTTAGGAGGAAGTTCTTGCCAGAGAGAGTGATTGGCATTGGAATGGGCTGCCCAGGGAGGTGGTAGAGGCACTGTCCCTGGAGGTCTTCAAGAAAAGACTGGATGAGGCACTTAGTGCCATGGTCTGGTTGACTGGCTAGGGCTGGGTGCTAGGTTGGACTGGATGATCTTGGAGGTCTCTTCCAACCTGGTTGATTCTATGATTCTAAGCAGTGCTACAGGCTGGGGACAGAGTGGCTGAGAGCAGCCAGACAGAGAGGGCCCTGGGGGTGCTGGGAGAGAGGAGCTGAAGATGAGGCAGCAGTGTGCCCAGGTGGGCAGCAGAGCCAATGGCATCCTGGGCTGGCTCAGGAGCAGTGTGGGCAGCAGGACAAGGGAGGTTCTTCTGCCCCTGTGCTCAGCACTGCTCAGGCTACACCTTGAGTGCTGTGTCCAGTTCTGGGCTCCTCAGTTCAAGAGAGATGTTGAGGTGCTGGAAGGTGTTGAGAGAGGGCAGCAAGGCTGGGGAGGGGCCTGGAGCAGAGCCCTGTGAGGAGAGGCTGAGGGAGCTGGGGGTGTGCAGCCTGCAGAAGAGGAAGCTCAGGGCAGAGCTCATTGCTGTCTACAGCTACCTGAAGGGAGGCTGTAGCCAGGTGGGGTTGGGCTCTTCTGCCAGGCAAGCAGCAACAGAGCAAGGGGACACAGTCTGAAGGTGGAAGGGACCTTTAAAGATGATCTAGTCCAAGCCCCCTGCAGTCAGCAGGGACATCTTCAACTAGAGCAGGTTGCTCAGAGACCCATCCAACTTTACCTGGAATGGTTCCAGGGATGGGGTTTCTGCCACCTCTCTGGGAAACCTGGGCCAGGCTCTCACCACCTTCAGTGTCAAACACTTCTTCCGTCTCTCTATTCTAAACCTCCCTTCTCTGAGTTTAAAACCACCACTTCTGTCTTGTCACAACAGGCTCTGCTAAAAAGGTTCTCCCCACAGATTTTTTTCATAAGCCCCCTTTATATACGGAAAGGCCCAAAAGGTCTTCATGGAGCCTTCTCTTCTCCAGGCTGAAGAGCCTCACTCTCAGCTTGCTCTGATGGCAGAAGTGCTCTGGACCTCTGATCCTCTTCATGGCCTTCCACTGCCTGACCTTGAGAATCTCCAAGGACAGGGCCTCCACCACCTCCCTGGGCAACCTGCTCCCACCTTCCATCACCCTCATGGCAAAGAAGCAATCCAAATCCACTCCTCTCCAATTTCAAACCACTGCTTCTCATCCTATCACTGCAGCCCCTGCAAACAGTCCCTCTCCAGCCCCACCACAGACCCCCTTCAGGCACCGAAAGGCCACCACTAGGGCTCCTTAAGCCTCCTCTTCTCCAGGCTGAACAACCCCAGCTCACTCAGCCTGTCCTCATAGCAGAGGTGTTCCAGCCCTCTGATCATCTCATGGCCCTCCTCTGGACCTGCTCCATCAAGTTTATGCCCTTCCCTTGACCTGCTGCCCGCTCTGCTTTTGATGTAGCCCAGGCTGTGATGGGCACACTGTTGGCTCATGCCCGTGGTAGTAAGCTGTGATAGAGACAGAGAGCATCACCACATCGCTTGAGGGCAAGTTAGAAATAGATGAGACTTCGAATAAGGCCTGTGGAAAGAAGGATCTTATGGTTAATTTGTGTTAAATTGAATTAATATGGTTCTATCAAAACAATTAATGCAATACTATCAAAACAGCAGTACAGCATTTCATGGATTCTGTGACAGTTATGAGTCTCTTTAATTTATTCACTTTTAAAGTAGAAAATTGATGGGATCCTTCTTTGGGAAGTGTTTGGAAATCCACTTGAAAGTGGGCAAACAAGCAAACACTCAAGGCAAAGGGGAAGCCCTTCCCCAGAGCACTGGTCATAGTTTGATTAATGCAAATAGCAAACCACCAATAACCAAGTGCTTGAACTTGTAGCTTGTAAGCTGGCATCTTCCTGCAGCATTAATGTTGTTCCTGAAATCCTGCAGCAAGATTCACAGACTCATAGAAGCTTTGAGTTGAAAGGGACCTTCAAGATTATCCAGGTCCAGCCCTCCTGCCATGGGCAGGGACACGTCCCACCAGCCCAGGTGGCTCAACCTGACCTTGAACACCTCCAGGGAGGGGGCATCTATGGCTTCCCTGGGCAACCTGTTCCAGGGTCTCACCACTCTGACTATCAAGAATTTCTTCCTAATCTCCAGTCTAACCTGCCCTGCTGGTCTCTGACTGAGGTACTTAAAAGGGCAGAAGAAGCCAGGCTGCTTACAGGTGCCAGAGTCTGCTTGCACCCCACTTGCTAGAAAGCAATGAAATCCACTTTGCTTGCTGCCATTTCCAGTTTGGGAGCTAACACAGATAAAATTCCTTCAGCTCTAAAAGTTGAAGCAGAAAAGCCTAAGTAGGGATGGGAAGATAGAATTAATGAGGTCTGGCCCAGATGAGAGACAGGGGCCAAGCTCCTAGCTGTGTCTGTAGCTTCCAAGAGGGTCAGCTGGCTCTGGGGTTAAGCTGACCTTTCTGGAAGGGGGAATTAGGTAAGAGCAGTTTCTCCAAAGCTGACCCAAAGGCACTGCTGCTTCCCTACACCCCATCAGATTTTCCTAGGCCCTCCACTAACAAATGAAGTTTGTGGTTTTGTTTTCTTTGCACTTGTAGGCTCTGACAAATGTTCCATATTTCTCTGCTGTCCATGTCCAATTCAATCAATATTACAAATGCTCCCTTGCGGGAGGCGGAACAGTGGCAATAAAGGGAAATTTCCACAGCGTTTACCCATTGGAATTCTCAGAGGGCAGGATTCTTACAAACTTCATGCTGCTGCCTCTGTCACAGATGTAAGAGCTCTGTGCAGGAGGGCAGCAGGCCCTGCTTCTTCCTCTCCAGTGGTAGCCAGTGAGGTAGAGCTTGGACTGCTCCCAAGTCTTGTACCAGACCTCATTGCTCTCTACAACGACCTGTAGCCAGGTGGGGTTGGGCTCTTCTGCCAGGCACCCAGCAACAGAGCAAGGGGACACAGCTTCAAGCTGTGCCAGGGCAGGTCTAGGCTGGATGCTAGGAGGAAGTTGTTGGCAGAGAGAGTGATTGGCATTGGAATGGGCTGCCCAGGGAGGTGGTGGAGTGGCTGTGCCTGGAGGTGTTGAAGCCAAGCCTGGCTGGGGCACTTAGTGCCATGGTCTGGTTGCTTGGCCAGGGCTGGGTGCTAGGTTGGGCTGGATGAGCTTGGAGCTCTCTTCCAACCTGGTTGATTCTATGATTCTGTGACTGCTAACAAATGGCTCTGCCTCCAGAGCTACACTGCTGGCCCCAGGGTGACTCTTGAATTTGAAAATGGGACACTTAAGTGAGGTAAATTCCAGGCATTCCCGAGATTTTGGAAACAGGTGTAACTGAGGTCAGCTTGAGGCTGTTTGGAATCACCTATCTGACACCCAGGAATCTATAATCATAGAGTCATAGAATGCTTTAGGTTGGAAGGGATCTCAGGGATCATCCAGTTCCAGGCCCCTGCCATAGGCAGGGACACCTTTCACCAGCCCAGGTCACTCAAGGCCTCATCCAGCCTGCCCTTGAACACCTCCAGGGTGGTAGCATCCATAGCCTCCCTGGGCAACCTGTGCCAGTGTCTCACCACCCTCACTGGAAAGAATTTCTTCCTAATATCCAGTTTAAATCTCTTCTCTTCAAGTTCAAACCCATCCCCCCTTGTCCTGTCATTATGAGACCTTGTAAATAGTCCCTCCCCTCTGAGGACCCAGATGGGCTGGCTCTGTGCCCTCGGTCTCCTTGTAATTGGGAGTGATTTTGCCACTCTACTCTGCTTTGATGAGACCTCACCTGGAGCACTGTGTCCAGCTTTGGAGAGCCCAACACAAGAAGGACATGGAGATGCTGGAGCAGGTCCAGACAAGGGCCACCAAGATGGTCAGTGGGCTGGAGAACCTCCCCTATGGGGACAGGCTGAAAGAGTTGGGGCTGTTCAGTCAGGAGAAGAGAAGGCTCCAGGGAGACCTTAAAGCAATCTTCCAGTACCTCAAGGTGACTACATGAAGGCTGGGGAAGGATTACTTATAAGGTCTTGGAGTGATAGAAGGAGGGATAATGGTTTGAAATTTGGAGCAGGAGAGATTTAGATTGGAGATCAGAAGGAAGTTCTGCACAGTGAGGCTGGTGAGACACTGGCACAGGATGCCCAGGGCTGTGGTTGAGGCCTCATCTCTGGGTACATTTGGGATCAGCCTGGATGTGGCCTTGGGCAGCCTGATCTAGTTGGAGGTGTCCCTGCTGCCTGCAGGGGAGTTGGACAAGATGACCTTTGAGGGCCCCTTCCAAGTCAGTACAGTCTGTGAGTCTATGGAGGCTTTTTGCCCAGGCATTGTAAATGTCTTTTAGGCATCTGCGTGCTGCTGACGCAATGAAAAACAACCTTCTCAGCCCCCTGGATCTGGTCCCCAGTCCCAGGGTTCATTACAGTAGTTCAGACCCTCTCTTGTTTACTTCTAGTCACTTTGGTGTCCTCTGTTACAAAGAATTACTGCATTGTCTTCTTCCTCAAGTAATGCATCATGTAGGCTCGACAGTCACTTGTGGAGGTCTTCTTCATTCTTCATGACTGATTATTTGTCTTATTAAGTTCTCCCCTAACAAAGAAAAGTCTTGAACACTGGGATCAGAGAGAGAGAGAGAGGAATGTTCACACTGCTAGGAACGCACAGTGCCACTTCCAGCCTCTATTTATCTTCCCTTGTAGCTTCTGTTGCTCGAACGCTCCTTCGGCGAGAAATAAACACCCGGTAGGAGGAATATCAAATCAGGAGGTTAGGCAAACGAGGCTGGGTGGAGAAAGGAGCAAACAAAAAAGATTCACCAGAGTTGCCATCAAGAGCAGGGCCCTAAGTGCAGCTGCCTCTCTGTGAGCCTGTGTGCTGCACCGCGGTGCTGCTCGCCAGGCCCAACTGTTGGCAGTTTATGTACCGTGAAGCCATCGGAGCTGCGTTTGTGCTGAGGCAAGGGTGGGGACACTGTACAGCAGAACAGGCTGTGCACTGTTTTCTTAATCACAGGAGCCCCAGAATCATTACCACACAGTGCCTTCCACCCAGCTGATCTATAATTCAGCTGAGGAAGCAAACATCTTTCCAATAAAAGACTTTTTGTCCTCAGTTTTTCAAGGGGTTCCTTTTATGATGGTCATTAACCCAATTATCAAATTTCACAACTTCTTCCTTTCTCAGCTGCTTCTTTTTCTTTCAATTTTTTTTTCATATGCTTGTAGCTGGAGGGAGAAAAACATAGGTGGAGACATTCAGTAAAAGGGATTTTAAAGGCTTGCAGTTTTTCTAAGTCACAGCCAAGGCAGTTTAATTGGGGTAAGGGTTTTGGACAGTGGCTTGTATTTTTCTGACAGTTTGTAATATTTTCAACTCCATAACTCAGCTGCCATGAGACTGCATTAAAATTCCTGAGATGTATGAAGCAGTCAAATCTGACTCCTCTGTGAGTAGCCGGCCTGGGCTGTGGCTGAGGCCAGGAGCCCATCTGCTGCCCGTGGCCCTGGTGCCGCAGAGCGCGTGGCACCCAACAGCCCCTGCTCTGCTCGCTGCCGTGCCATGCCGGCCCTGCCTGCCAGGGCTGAAAGCAGGCAATGGCTTCCAAAGGGATGGGACCAAATCTCTTCTTCCAGTGCAGCTTCTGTGTGGTTTGGCTTTCTTCAAGGACCCTCACCCCTAGAATGCCCTGAAGTGCTCCAGAGTGCTTTTAGCACATGTGAGTTTGCAGTTCAGACTTTCTTCTTACTTCAGCCTGTAGGCAAATCGTCCTGGGGGCTTTTATGAGTTGTTTCTTCTGCTGCTGTTTCTTCACCTCCTTCTCTGGTTCATCTTCTTCATTTTCTGTTTTCCCCACAGCTATGATATTATTTTATTCTGCTTCCAGGTTCTTGCATAACTTAAGCTGAGACTGTGAGTGTAGCACCCACCATGAGACCTCAAACCAAAGTCCTGAAAACTGGCCATGATCACTCAGTGTGTCTCTGCAGCCGGCTGTGTGCTCCATGCTGCCAGCAGCAGTGCAGGTCTCGGGTGGCAGAAGCACCCTCCTTGACTTCGACGGTTAGAGGCCAAGCACAGCAGGTGCTGACTTCCAGCAGAGGGCCACTCTTTGGCCACGAGTGAATGACAGGAGTAGGGCTGCAACCAGTTTTCTGTGAAGGCTTATTTCAGGTATTGCTTCACTGCAGAGAGAAGCCTTCATTAGCTGCTTCTGGACACAGTTCTTTCAGAGCTGCTGAACCTGCACACTGTCCTTGAAGCATTTAGTAAATTTATTTTCACTTTTATGTTTTCTTCTGGTTTGATTTTTCTCCTTGTTCTGTTAGAAACTAGGGGGTACTTTCAAACTTAGTCATACTGAGTTTGTATCAGTCTCAGGGGGTGTTTCTAGTGACTAATTTTCAGGCAAAAAGACCTTCTTCTGTTTACAGCTTGTTTCTCTTAAAGGTGTGGTAGTTCACTTTTCAGAAGGAGCTGAAATACATCCAGAGCATAGAACCATGGAGTTGTTTTGGTCTGAAAAGCCCTTTTGGATCACTGAGTCCAAGCATTCTCTAACCCTGCCAATGCAGGGACTAAGCCATGTCCCTCAGCACCACATCTCTGCCTCTTTTCAGCGCCTCCAGAGATAGGGATGGCACCACCTCCTTGGGCAGCCTGTGCCAGTGGTTGAGAACCTTTCCAGTGAAGAATCTTCTTCTCATATCCAACCTAAACCTCCCCTAGTGCACCTTGAGGCCATTTTCTCTCATCCTATTCCAAGTCCCAAACTGAACCTGCAGAGCAGTTTTGTGCCTCAGCTGATAAAACACTGCTGGAACAGTATTTGATTTCTACTTCAAATTTTGACTTAAAATTTCTTAGTTAAAGAGTAAAACCCACTTCTGTTACAGTGATAACTGAAGTTTATTATCCCCAAATTTTTACTTAATCCCAGCCCTGCTGAAGTGCAAGTGTTCAGCTTGCTTTTCATGTTGTGGCATCTGACTTCCCTAAGTAGAAGCAAGGGGGAAATTGCCTCCTTCTCATCCCTTGTGTTCCCAGTTTCTGATGAAGGCAACTTGTCAGTTGCTTTTTCTTTGCCTGTATGTCAGAGTTAAAGTGGTTTATGAAGTTCAGCTTTGTACTGAGTTTGAGGTGGTACCCAACAGCAGCATGCTGGGGAGGGACAGTTTAGAAGGGCCTGTGGGGATAGGCGTAGGGCAGTGGTTTGAAACTGGAGCAGGGCAGAGTTAGGCTGGACATCAGGAGGAAGTTCTCCACAGTGAGGGTGGTGAGACACTGGCACAGACTGCCCAGGGATGCGGTTGAGGCCCCATCCCTGGAGACACTGGAGATCAGCCTTGGGCAGCCTGATCTAGTTGGAGGTGTCCCTGCTGCCTGCAGAGGAGTTGGACAAGGTTCCCACCCAGTGCAATCTGTGACTCTGTGACTTGTATGCATAGAGCTTGGAGATGGCACTAGCCATGCAATGAGTTTGACTTTAGGAATCCTTCCAGGCTGACATCCTCTGAAGACACACAAACGTGTATGGTCCCTCCTAGGTGTGAGCTAAAACATTTCTGTGTCCTGCACATGATGGAGTGGGGAATGTCACCTCATGTCACATGCAGCCCACAGCAGATACTAAGACAGCCAAGCCTAAGATGCAAAGTGTCTTCCAGCCTCCTCGTCCTCTGAGAACACAGCTGGTGTGCTGGCCTGTATTGATGCTGGCATTGACTGTGCCCAGTTGCCTGGGCTCATGCCAGCTTTCCCAAAGTCTCTAGAGGAATGCAAATGCCAGCTGCTGCCCAAACATGTCAGTATGGAAGTGCCAGTGCCCCATGACATCTCCACAGCAAAGCCCATGGCACACCTCTCGCTTCCCTATCCTCTGCTTGTGGGGCAGAGGCTGTTAGAAAGGCAACAGGCAAACAAAAGCCTGAGTCAGGTTCCTGTGGTGGAGGTGAAGTGTGGCACTGGTCCCTGTGCACAAAGCACGAGGGACAAGCAAAGAGGTGTGTTGCACACAGAGGAAAGAAAGGATTTCTCCTCAGGGAAGGTTTTCTGTGTTGAGCTCATCCAGGTGAGCTGGACACCCACAAACCCATGGGCCCCGGTGGGCTGCCCCCACAAGTGCTGAGGGAGCTGGCTGATGTTCTTTGAAAGGTGCTGGAGAGCAGGAGAGGTGCCTGAGGACTGGAGGAAAGGCAGTGTCAGTACAGTCTCCAAAAAGGGCAAGGAGGACCCAGGAAAGAGCAGTCAGCCTCGCCCCCAGCCCCGGAAAGGTGCTGGAGCAGCTTGTTCTGCATCACCTCTAAGCATGAGAAAGAACAAATCATCAGGAGTAACCATCATGGATTGGTGAAAGGGGGAGCAGGTTTGACCACTCTGATAGCAAGCTGTGATGTTGTGACTAGCTGGGTAGATGTGGGGAAGCAGTGGATGGTGTCTACCTCAACTTCAGCAAGGCTCTGATGCTCCCCCCTGTAAGGTCCTCATAGATTAGATGAGTGGACAGCAAGATGAGAACTGGCTGAATGGCAGAAGCTCAGAGAGTTGTGATCAACAGTGCAGCTCTAGTTGGAGGCCTATAGGCAGTGGTGTTCTGCAGGGGTGAAGACTGGGTCCAGTCTTGTTCAGCATCTTCATCAACAACAACCTGGATGAAGGGACAAAGTGGACCTAAAGCCAGTTTGCTGATGTTAAAAACCAGGGAGGAGTGGCTGACACCACCTCAGGCTGTGCTGCCGTCCAGACAGATCTGGACAGGCTGCAGAGCTAGGGGAGAGGAACCTCGGGAAGTTCAGCAAGGGCAAGGGTAAGGTCCTGCCCCTGGGGAGGAGCAACCCCCTGCAGCAGGACAGGCTCGGGGTAGCCTGCTGGGAAGCAGCTCTGCAGAGAATGACATGGGAGTGCTGGGGGACAAGTTCCCCATGAGCCAGCAAGGTGCCCTCATGGCCAAGATGAGCGATGTCACCTGAGGGGCATGAAGAAGAGCGTGGCCAGTAGGTTAAGGGAGTTTCTGCCCTTCTACTCTACCCTGCTGAGGTCACAGCTGGAGAACTGTGTTCAGTTCTGGGCTTCCCAGTTCAAGAGAAGCAGGGAACTAGTGGAGAGAGTCCAGTGAAGTTTACAGAGATGCAGGGGGAACTGAAGCAGAGCAAAGAGAGGCTGGGGGTGCTGGGCCTGGAGAAGAGCAGCCTGAGAGGGGATCTGATCCACGCCGATCAATAGCTTAAGGGCCAGGGAACAGAGCATGGGGCTGGACTCTCTTCAGTGGTGTGCAGGGGCAGGACAAGGGGCAGTGGACATGAAGGAGAAACCCTGGAGGTTCCACCTGAGCTGGAGGGGAAACTTCTTTCGTGTGAGAGTGCTGGAGTCCTGCAGCAGGCTGCCCAGAGTGGTTGTGGAGTCTCCTCTGGAGAGATTCCAAGCCCACCTGGACACAGTCCTAGGCAACCTGCTTTATCAGGGTGGCCCTGAGTTAGCAGAAGGGTTGGATTAAATGATCCCCAGAAGTCCCTTCCAAACTTCTGCATGCTGGAATTTAGTGATTCTTTGGCATCCTGAAGGAAGCACACCTCAAAAAGGTGATGTTTAGACAACAAGGTGTGGTACCTCCTTCATGTGGTTACCAGAAGTGCTTCAGGTGTGCTCCTGACCAGCATGCCCAGCTGATCTGGCTGGCTCAGCAGCGTAAAGGTAGCTAACAGCCTGAAAAAACACCACACTGATGTTCACCAGAGGTACTTGAAGTCATCAGAAGAAAAAAAGATGAAGAGAGGAGTATAAAAACCCTGCCTGCAAACAAAGCTCCGTTACTCCCGTCTCGAGCTGGCATGCAGTGAGAGGCAGAAGTATTGCAAGATGCACGGAGTAACTCTAGAGTAAAGCAGCAGAACTTTATTTTTTTAATGGAGGTGCCTAAATTAATTTTGCTCTTATAATAGGCACCTTCATAAGGACTTTTTTCCCCCCACCCCTGCTTTTGGAAGTTATTTGCTGCTTGTTTCCCATCACGTTCCACCCTTCAAATGAAATACTGCCATAAACAAGTGGCTGTTATAATGCCCAGACCTCAAAGCCCGGCACAGATGGTTTTGTGAACACATGATTTGAAAGGAGTCAGCCTTGCCCAGTGTATTTGTAGGTCAGCCTGGATGGAGGATCTATGTTTTATGAGGGCTATAAAAGCTGCTTAAAGGCCAGGTGCTGACCATCTCTTTTGCACTGGGAACAATCCTCTGTGCCTAATTTCTATCAGGCTGGGTAGATGCTTGAAACCTCTCAGCGCCCAGTCCAGACAGCGCCGACCGCTCCTGGAAGCCAAGCTCCATGGCTGCACTTTAAGCCCTTTTTCTGGAGTGTGACCTCTGAAGCTTTGAACTTCTGCAGACACCCTCAGCCAAGCAAAGCCAATCCATGCCTTGCAAATTCCATTTTTGACTCTCTCCCATTCTTCAGCTTCACAGCAGAGCTAATTTGTGCTGAGGTGATCAAAGTGTTGCCTTTCAAACAGAAAACCATTTTCCTGTAGTGTGGGGCAATGGATGAGGGGCAGTGGATTGAAGCTTGAAGAGGGCAGATTGAGAATGGAGCTGAGGAAGAAATTCTTGGCAGTGTGGGTGGTGAGACACTGGCACAGGTTGCCCAGGGAGGTTGTGGATGCCCCCTCCCTGGAGGTGCTCAAGGCCAGGCTGGATGAGAACTTGAGCAACCTGGGCTGGTGGGAGATGTCCCACAGCAGGGGGTGGGAACTAAGTGATCTTGAGGGTTCCTTTCAACCCAAACCATTCTAAGAATCTTTGAATCTAACTGTAACTGTGCTTCACCTTGGCTTATCTCTTTGCATTGCAAGAGTAGCTGCAGTAGTGGTGATTGTGATGTGTATGAATTGGTGAAGGTAGATCTGGGAGCAGTGCTTGTTAATAATGCCACTACCTGTCATCAAGACTAGCACAGATGTCTGCCTGCAGAGAAAAGAAGGAAGACTCTACACTTGCTCTGGCCCTATTCCTAAATTCCTATGTCCTGTTCCTAGTTCCTATTCCTAAATCCTGTTCCTACCTCCTATTCCTAAATTAGCTAAGCCTGGATCTAGTAAGGTAAAGTGAATCAGCGGAATGTTAGTTACAGTTCTGTATGAGCCTCCAGGAGTGCTGGAGAGGGAGTTTTGACAAAGGCAGGGAGTGGCAGGACAAGGAGTGATGGGTTCAGACTGAAGAAGCTGGATTGAGATGAAACATTAGGAAGAAACTGAAGGAAAGTTGATGAGGCACTGGAACAGGTTGCCCAGAGAAGTTGTGGAGGCTCCAAGCCTGGAAGTGTTCCAAGCCAGGTTGGATGGGGCCCTGAGCACCTTGGTGTATGTAGTAGGAGGTGTCCTTGCCCATGGCAGAATGGGTGGCTGGAGCCAGGTGACCTTTAAGGTCATCTCCAACCTAAACCATTCCAAGATTCCAAGATTTTTCACACCATCCCTGTGAACTTGTGCCTGCTTAGTGCAGGAAAATCCTGGTGCTGGGCCTTACAGTCTCCCTGCATACATTTTATGACTTCTTGTGTTGCCTGCAATATTCAGGTCACACCAGCTGTAAGTACCCACTGCTCCCTGACCTGCTGCACCGAGCGGGAGGAAGGGGAGGTTGGTGTGTTGATAGAGCAGAGCTCACTCTCACAATCAAGGACTAATACAGGCTGTACTGCCTTGAGTCAGCAGCCTCTGTGTGTGGAGATCCAGGCTGCAATTACCTGAGCACGTTGCATTTCCCCCCCTGCTTTTCTGAGGCCACAGAATGGAGCTGCATGGGGCTGTGGATGAATCAGTGCTGGGCAGGGATGGCGGAAGCAGTCTTTAGAGCCTCGCTGTGTTGGCTGTGAAATTCAGACAGTGAGTAGTGGAGGAGGCTGGCGACTCCAGGAGGAGGAATAATGGGCTATGTTTAAGACAGCTGAAGAACTCGCTTCCATATCTGTCTCTGCTGGAGAGATCCTATTTTTTTTTATCCTAAGCAGGTCACCTTACCCAGACTTTTCATAGGAGTTCACTGACTGTGTGGCCTTCATTTTCTGAGTGCTCGGCTTGAGACTGTGCTGTACTGTTAAATAAGTGCTGAACACACAGAGTTGCAAATGGAAGCAATCAGTGCTGTGCTTTGAGCATATTAAGTGCTATATATTGCCATGTGCTTGGGAAAAAAATGGTCCTATTGTATCAAACTGGGTTCTCCAAGTTAGGAGGGGTTTTTATCCTCAATCTCTGCATACCTCCCCTTCCTGAAACTGCAGGATTGCCTGCTCATCGCTTAGGAGGTAATGAAGATAAATCCATTAATGTTTGTGCAGCAATAAAAGTCAATAATGAAAGGAGTAAGTTGGCTTTCAGATGAAAGAAGAGATGCAGTAAATAAAACGTGTGGGCTCCTGATGAGCAGTGAGAAGCAAGAGAACCCCTGAATAGCTTCTCACCAAATCTGCAGCGAGAGCCCAGTGCAGTGAACAAAGCAGGAGGCTTTGCCACAAGGTAGAGCTCGGCCAGGAAATTAAAGGTTGTGTCATAGGGGAAGTGGCTTGATGCAATTTTAAAGATATTCAAATGTTTCAGTTCAGTGATATTATTCATGGTTCTGAAAATGTGGGAGGGTTGCCTCTCGTGCTCAAGCTATTACCATGTAGTGCTCTACTCAGAGTTACACAACATCAGTGGGGCTGCATTTGCTACCCAAACTCCTTTTACCAGAGCTAATGAGCCAGCTGGCAGTGGCAGAAGGTTTCTGTCCTCTCTGTGGACTAGCAGTGGTGAAAGCCAGCTCGGTAAGCCAGGAGCATGAGAAGATGCAGAAGTGAAGGATGTAATTTTGGGCAGTGGCACACCAATGCCAATCTCATTTCCAGTCTCTTTTGCCTAGGAATCACTGTCCTCACCTAACATTTTCTCTCCACATATATCCTTTTACTCCTTTTATGCTTGACTTTCCCCACCCCACCTACTGCTCATTCTTCAGGTGCCCTTTCTGTATTTCAGGTCAGCTCTCAGCTGCCTTCCCTATCCATCCACCCATGGCTCCATCCCTGCCAACTGCCAGCTTTAATATTCCCACACAAGCCTCCCAGCATTGTCTCAAGGTCTCTGTCTCATTTGCTCGGTAGATTGCAGTGGTTTGCACTTTTGGTCCCAGCCAGCTCCACCTCCTGAAGTCCAGTTTGGTGATGGAGTTGGGTACACTGCTGATTCTAGCCCCAGTCTCCTGCCTTCTACCTGTTTTCCATATGACCTAGCTGCCACCTCAGTTTCTCCTCACATCTCCATCTCCTGATCATACAGACTAGAGCTTAGGAAGAAGTTCATAAGCATGAGTAGGACAAGGAGCAATGGGTGTAAACTGCAGCACAAGAGGTTCTGCCTCAACACAAGGAGTAGCTTCTTTACTGTAAGGGTCACAGAGCACTGGAATTGGCTTCCCAGAGAGGTTGTGGAGTCTCCTTCTCTGGAGCCTTTCAAGGGCTGTCTGGATGTGTTCCTCTGTGATCTGTGTTAGATAGGATTGTCCTGCTCTGGCAGGGGGGTTGGACTGGATGATCTCTTTGGGTCCCTTCCAACCTCTAATATTCTGTGATCCTGTGATGAGGAGTGGTGAGACTCTGGAATAGGCTGCCCAGGGAGGTGGCGTATATCTCCTCCTTGAGGTGTTCAAGGCCTGGTTGGACGAGGCCTTGAGCAATCAAGTCTGTTTGAGAGGTGTCCCTGCCTGTGGTGGGGATGTCAGAGTAGATGAGTTCTGAGGTCCCTTGCAACCTGAGCCATTCTATAATTCCTCAGCCCACGTTCTGCTTAGCTTTCACCAGTTCTTTCTCTAATCCCCCCAAATCTCCCTGCCAATAGTTGTTTTGCAGCCTGATAGCAGAGGAAAAATGCTGCTCCTGCTCTTCTGGAGCAGTCCCTGCCTTGTGCACGCTGGCACACAACAGCCCCATAACAATAATTACTGTTAATAACAGTAACAACAATAATGACAGTGATTATGATGATGCTGATGCTGGAAAGTTCTGTTTGTCTCCAGTACACAATACACTGCAGACTGCCTGTGGAGGGGAGCTGTGTTTTAGGAGTCCTGCTGAAGGTGCAGTGACTCTGTGAGGGTGGCATGGGAAGTGTTGTAGTAGACAGAGGAGCTGGGTGAAGAGGTTCTGTGGATGCTCTGCGGGATGTAGCTGCACGTGCAGCCTGCTGCGCTCTCAGTGCTGCTGGAGGTGTGAATGTGTGCAGGGATTACGGATTCCTAGGAAGTGGCTTTTCAGCACTACACTGCTTGGCTGAGTTTGGGCAGTTTAATCCAACGTGGCACATGCCAGACACGATGCTGTCTGCCAGGTGGTGGGCTTCAGTTTCAAATCACTGCAACAACAAAGATGTCCAAAACATAGATACACATCTAAACATATTTTTGGCCTTATCCTGCTGTAATATCCAATCTGCAGCAGAGATTCAGAGCAGCTGATTTCAGCCCAGGCACTAGAAGTACCCTGAAGCTATAAGCAGAAGAAAAGGCACAGGTACGGTGGGAAGTCTACATTAAGCTTACAAGTGGGTGGCCCCATCAACTTGTCTGAAGTCATTAAGAACAAACTGTAAGTTCAGATCTTGTTCAGAAGCTCTCTCTGAGGTGTCTTCAGTGCTATCAGCAGAGGCACCTCACCAGGCATTTCAGGGGCTGAGCCAAATTGGCACTGGAGATTTGTGCTCGTTAGGTAGTTGTGAGAGAGGAGTCCATAGGCAAGGGATGTCCTTTGTTTCTGCAGGGAGAGAATTAGAATGCTGCCAATGAAGATTAATGAAGGAGAGCATGTTATTTAAACTCTGGATGGGAGAAAGAGCTTTCAGATTAGACAAACTTGTAGGAAAGGCAAAGGCAACGCAGCAAACTGAACCGTGGGGACTGAAAAACTTCACTGAAGGGGGGGCTGGGGAGCCACTGGAACAAGCTGCCCAGAGAAGCTGTGAAGGCTCCAAGCTTGGAAGGCAGGTTGGGTGGGGCCTTCAGCAACCCAGTCTAGTGACCCTGCCCATGGCAGGGGGCTGGAGCTAGATGATCTTTAAGGTCTCTTCTGACCCAAACCATTCTAGGATTCCATGAATAAGAAAATGAAAGATGGAGGAAAACATCCAGCCACATGTACCATCTCCTGGCATGACACAAGCAGCTTTACAGCAAGGCTGGGTCATCTGCAGTACTTGACATGGCCTGGGGAAGCCCCCCAGATCTCACTGGTGTTTGCAAACCCCCAGACTCTTTGTATGCAGTGTATGCACCTGCTACTGTGCTGAGAACCACCTGGCACAGTGTGCCATGCAAGTGCCTCTAACAAACCTGGTAGTGGAGCTGAGTTTCAAGACTTGGAGTAGTCAACAGGATGGGGCAGTTCCTGCCCTCACACAAGGCAGCAAAGAAGGACCAGCTTGAGGTACTGGGGCACAGCTCTGTAATAGCAAAGATCCTGGAGGCTGCTGTGGATGCAGGGGGCAGAGATGTGTCATGTCACAGCTATTAATCCTAGAGACGTCTAAATACTGTGGTGTGAGTCAGGAGCATTCCACAGTACTGCACAATACTTGAGTAAGGACACAGAAGTTCGCTATCCACATTTTCCAGATTGGAACTGGAGTGGGGAAAGGACAGTACCAGAAGGGCTTGGGAGACATCAAGGAGGCAGGAAGATGCTGCTAGTTTTTACTACCTGCTCTGGTTTCCCTAGTAACGAGTGACAGGATGAGAGGAAATCACAGAACTGCAGAATGGCAGAGGTTGGCAGGGACCTCTGGAGATCATCCAGTCCAAGGCCTCTACCAGAGCAGGGTCACTCAGAGTAGGCTGCACAGGACAGCATCCAAGCAGGTGCTGAATAACTTCATAAATGGAGACTCCATCCCCTCTCTGGGAAGCCAGGTCCAGTGCTCTGCTACCCTGGAAGTGAAGAAGCTCCTCCGTGTCCTTAGATGAAACTTCCAGTGTTCAAGTTTGTGCCCATTACCCCTTGTCCTGTCACTGGGCACCACTGAAAAAGGACTGGTCCCATCCTCCTGACACCTGTCCTTTAAGTATTGATCAGCAGTGATGAGATCTGCCTCAGTCTGCTCTCCAGGCTAAAAAGCCCCAAGTCCCTCAGCCTTTCCTCATCACAGAGATGTCCCATTCCCCTCATCATCTTTGTAGCCCTTTGGTGTCCTCTCTCAAGCAGTTCCCTGAGGTCCTTCTTGAACTGGAAGCCCAGAACTGGACACAATACTCCAGATGTGGCCTCACCAGGGCAAGGTAGAGGGGCAGAAGAACCTTTTTCAACCTGCTTGCCACACTCTTCTTAATGCACCCCAGGATGCTGTTCTTGGCCACAAGGCCACATCGTTGGCTCCTGATCATCCTGTTGTCCACCAGCACTCCCAGGTCTTTTTCTACAGAGCTGCTGTCCAGCAGGTCAGGCCCTGGCCCTGGCCTGTACTGGTACAGAGGCCATTCCTCCCTGGGTGCAGGACCCTACACTTGCCTTTGCTGAGCTTCATCCAGCTCTGCAGCCTGTCCAGGTCACACAGGACGGCAGCACAGCCTTCAGGTGTATCAGTCACTTCTCCCAGTTTTCTGTCATCAGCAAACTTGATGGAGGGTGCATTCCCTTCATCCAGGTTGATGAATGCACTGAACATGACTGGACCAAATATTGGCCCCTGAGGGACCTTCCACTGGGCTCTGTGCCACTGACCACAATTCTCTGAGCTTCTTCTCTGGAGACTTTCCAAACCCACCTGGACATGTTCCTGTGTGACCTGCCCTGGGTGGTCCTTCTATGGCAGGAGGGCTGGACTGGATGATCTCCAGATGTCCCTTCCAACCTCCACCACTCTGTGACTCTGAAAGCTCTATCCTTCATCCAGTTTGCACCCCGTGCCACTGTCCATTCATCTAACCCATACTTCCTAAGCTCAAGTTGCTTGCAGTTGCACTAGGGGAGTGGCCTTCTGAAGGGGGCCTACAAGAAAGCTGCGGAGAGACTGCTTCCAAAGGCCTGCAGTGATGGGACCAAGGGCAATGGCTTGAAATCAGAGCAGATTTAGGTGGGTTGTAAGGAACAAGTTCTGCACCGTGATGGTGCTGGAACACTGCAACAGGTTGCCCAGGGTGGTGGTTAGGGCAATATTCAGGTGAGGTGGTGGTTGAGAAAGTATTCAAGGTGAGGCTGGACAGGGCTCTGGGCAGTCTGATACAGTTGAGGATGTCCCTGCTGACTGCAGGGGGTCTGGACTGGATGACTTTGGAGGTGCCTTCCAACCCAAACCATTCTTTGATTCTGATTCCATGACATTAGAAGGAACTTCTCCACTGAAAAGGTTCTCAGCCACTGGGACAGGCTGCTCGGCAGAGCCAGAGGAGGGTGGGGCTGGATGATCTGAAAGGTTTTTTCCAACCAGAATGATTCTGGGATCCTAACCAGATCTCCTTCTGCCCGAGACACTAAACACCAAGAAAGAGGAACATTTAAGCCGCAGGGCTGCAGTTAGCTACAGGACAAGACACAGGACAAGGACTCGTTCAAGTCACAAAAAAGCATCCTTAAGAGCTGAAGGAAAGCCAAAGTGATGTTAATAGAAGTGAGCACAGAGGTTGGCTGAGAAGACCACAGACACGAAGGTACCTTGGAAAACTAAGCAAGAATGCTTAATGTACCTCCGAAGCAGAAAGCCTGATGAAGAGTCATTAGGGCTAGCAGACCACCAGAGGATAAAGAATCTATCTCCAGTGATCAGGAGATGGCAAAGAAAATAAATCCTTTTCCTCTGGTATCCTCAAAAGACAGAGTAGAAATATATGGACTAAGGGAATTCTTTACAGATAATTTCTGAGGTGTGCTGGTAGTGAGCCAGAAAGAGGCGAGCAGCTCTGAAAGGCTGGGAGGTAAATGAGGAGAGGTTTACAGAGTGTCCCAGAGAGAACCCCAAAACTGAGGCACTGACAAAGTACTTCAATGGCATTTTAAGCGAGTCGTTAGTTAGCATTGTGGGGCTCTCTGTAAGTGCACTCCTAAAGGATTACCCTGGATGCTGTGAGTGGGAGAGCCGACCTCACCACTGAGATGATGTGCTGGAAATTCAGCTCCAGGAGGAGGGAGGAGACACCGAAAGCAACCAGGGATCTTGTAAATGCAGATAAATAGCTAAAGGGTGGGGCTGGGCTCTGTGCACTGGTGTCCAGTGACAGCAGAAGGGGCAGTGGCCACAAACTGGAACCTAGGAGGTTTCATTTGACTTCGGGAGTAAATTCCTTACTTTGAGGGTGCTGGAGTCCCAGAGCAGACTGCCCAGAGAGATGGTGGGATTTCATTTGCTGGAGACCTTCAAAACCTGACTGGACATTGCAATCCTGGGCAACCTGATCTAGAGGGAACCTGCTTTTAGCTGCAGGGTTTGGATTGGATGATTTCCAGAGGTCCCTTCTCGTCCCTACTATTCTGATTCTATGGCAGCAGCATTTGTATATGAAGGGTCGTTGAACACAAAGACTGAACAGCAACACAGAAGAGTGAAACAAGGCTGAACAAGAGCCATAAAAACATGGTGAAGGGAACTGGGAAGATCTCAGGATTTTGGGGGGTTTTCCCCATATGCTAGAAGTGAGCACCCAGTAAGCTGCAGAAGGTGGTGAGGAGACTCTCGTTGACTTTCTGGGCTTTGGGTCAGGCTCTTAGGCTTTAGTTCACCTGCCTAACTTGCAGCATTTAGCTGCAGTGCCAAGGTGAAAAGTCTACACTCCAAACACTAAACTTGGGGGGGAAATCCCTCTGTAGCCAGGGAGGAATCAGATGATGCAGCCTGTGTGAAGTCTGAGGAGTGCCTCCCTGCACAGACCAGCGCCTGAAGTTGGGCAGGGTGTATTCAGCATGTTGAATATGAATTAACAGCGAGGTGTGATTTTCTTTCCTCACTAACCTTGATGGCAGCGTCTTGGAGCCTGGCAATGCTAATGCCGATGGGGGGGAAGCAGCATTTTCTCTGACCCGTAGTAGCAGCCAAAAGAAAAGTCCTGCTCAGCTGGAGAAGGTAGAGTGTCCTCCATACAGATTCATGCTTCAGTGCCTTCCTCGAGATGGCCAAGCAAATAATCCCTTTTTGCATAATAAATGATTAGCTGTACATCTCCAGTCACATCTGGAAAGCATTGCAGTTTTGCTCTGAATAGCTGACATTCCCTCTTAATGGTTTTGTCAGCATCTGCTTCCTATGCCTCTTGCAAAATATTTGATAAAACATTAATGCAGAAATAAAGCAACCAAAACAAAACCCGCAGACTTCCCTGCTTTCTGATAAATCAGTGTGGCTCAGCAGAAGCTCACCAACAGCTCTTGCCACGTTTTGCATTATCAGAGTTAGACAAGCTTCCTGATTTACTCGGGGGCTAGGGGATGGAGACTAGAAAACAGGCAATCTCAGCCAGCAGAGAGAGGAGAGAGAGAGAGGGAGAGCTTGCTCAGCAGCTGGATTGAAAAGGACACCTTACCCCTCTAAACTTCTGGGGTGAACATTCCTTTTCCTTCTCCAGCAGCTAGAAGCTAAAAGCCTGCAGTTAAAAAAAGATAATTAAAAAAAAAAAAAAAGAGGAAAAAGGAAACAAACAAACAAAAAAAGAAACCCAACCCAAACAAAAAAGTTAAATTAAAAAAAAAAAACATTAAAAAAGGGGTGGGAATTAAGAAACAATAAAGTCCTGGGCAGATGAGCTGGTGAGAATGAATCTTGTCTACCTTCAGAACCTATAAAGCAAAATAGGGAGTAGGTGAGAGGTGGCTCTGCAGCAGCCCGAGGGGTGAGGGGAGCAGGGAACTGTGGCTGGGTGTGGGTGTGAGCTCTGACACTCCCTGGGAAGGAGCCACCACAGGCTGCTGTGCTGGGCCAGCTCTGCAGTCGGCCTCCTCCGAGGCAGTTTCCAGCAGCAGACAGGGAGCACTAGACGGCTATGAAAACTGAAGGGATGCACCACAAACCAAGACGGTGGCGTTTGGTCCTACCTGCCGGGCAGCGCTCTCTGGGCAGTGTGACCAGCAGAGCTTCACTCCGGGCTTGTCTGCGGGAAGTTCAGCCTTCTCACGGCTCCAGCTGCAAATGTAACCCAGTGATTAGAAACCATTATTAACGGCTTGGTGCCGTTACTCCCCCCGAGCCCTAAAGGAGAAATTAGAAATCCTATTTGAAGATGAAATACAGCCACTAGAGGATGCAGTCAAGATCCTGAATGACTGAGGCATCCTGCTCCTCACTCATGCTCTGCAAGACCAGCCAAAAAGAGAACAAATGCTTTCTGGAGCATTTGGGTGAACAAATGGCAGTCCAGAAGGCTGGGAAAGTTTAGCAGCTAAGTCATGGAACTAGGATAACCCAGAAGGTTATCCACGAGCCCAGCTTTTAGTTGAGTTTTCATTCTCATGCATGTTCGGTAGGGTTTTCTTTGTTAGCTGTTCCTCCTTTCTCTGCAGCTTGTGTTGTCTGCCTGTCCCTTCCTTCACCTCTGCTGGTGGTTACCTTTTCATCCTGACAGTGTAGCTCATAAACCACTCACTCTGGCAGCTGAACCTGGGGTACACCTGTCCTGAACACCTCGGGGTACCTCTGATTCAGCTATTTATTGACCACATTGAGGAACAAACCTTAAGAAGTTTTTCTGAAGTCTCTCTCCCATCTCACATTTATTTACTACTTCAGCCAATTTACTCTTTGCCCATCCATCTGGCCCTAAGCCACAAACACTTGCTTGATCTCACCTTCTCTCTCACAACCACAATTTCTCATCCACAATGAGTGGATCAGCTTTATTTAGGAAATTACTTGCCATTGAGAAAGGGCAAGAGGGATATCACCACCACCTCCACTAAAAACAAACCTAGGTCCAGAATAGGAACTCCTGGCTGCTGATTGATGTATTGGTGATCCAAAATGCCCCAGAACAATACTTGCAAATCATGTTCTTAAATAAACTTGAAGACAGATTCCCAGTGCTGCTCATCAGTAGGGACATCAGCTTCTGCTCTGGGATGCAGGGACAGGCGGCTGGCACAGTGCATTTCACGGAGGGGAGAGAAGATTGCTTCATGTCCTGTTTCTAACCCTGCAGGACTGTAGTTCAAAAAATACCCTTTGGTTCTCTGTAGCTTCCCTTGCCTGTGGTGGATTTGTCCCTTTGCATCTCAGTGGCTTAGCCTTTTCTAACCTGTACATGAAGCTTAAAGAGGGCAGATTTAGACTGGAGATTAGGAAGAAATTCTTGCCAGTGAGGGTGGTGAGACACTGGAACAGGCTGTGGATGCTCCCTCCCTGGAGGTGTTCAAGGCCAGGTTGGATGAGGCCTTGAGCATCTGGGCTGGTGGGAGGTGCCCCTGCCCATGGCCGGGGCTTAGAACTGGATGAGCTTTACGGTGTCTTCCAACCCAACCTATTCTATGAATCTGTGAACATTCATCTAATCTGCTGTTCTGCCTTGGCTGAGGCCTGGATTTCACAACTGAAATCATCACACATCTTGACTTAAGTGGGCTGGGGAAGATCGTGAGGGTCTTCCTTCCCAGTATAGGTATTGAATTGGGACCCAAGTGTGTAGCTGAACGACTTAAAGTCTCTGATGTCGACTATCAGCTGTGATTAACATTACCCCTTAAGTGCCACTTTTGCCTTTCCCCTTATTTTACAGTTCTGGTGCAGACTGCTAACCTCATTTTTGTGTTTTAATTCTCAGCCAGTGGTAAGAAAAAAGGCTGATAATAACTAAACTCAGGAGATCTAACATCAAAATAAATTTTCAACATTTGGACAAAATAAACCCAGGTGTGAATAAAATATCATATTGCAAATGGAAGGGTTGTTAAAGCCATTGAAGTGCATTTGAATCTGGTGTTCTCTTCATGTCCAAAGCTGATATTTGTGCATGGATATAGGCAGGGCTCTTGTAAATTTAAAGCAGAGCACTGGAAGTTGCTCTGGAATCTGTGGCACCATCACACTGCACTTTATCGATATGTAGTAATCCACAACTGTATCTCTGAGCAGGCACCAACACATCTGAGTGCTGTGTCCAGTTTTGGGCTCCTCAATTCAAGAGAGATGTTGAGGTGCTGGAAGGTGTTGAGAGAAGGGCAGCAAGGCTGGGGGGGGTCCTGGAGCACAGCCCTGTGAGGAGAGGCTGAGGGAGCTGGGGGGGTGCAGCCTGCAGAAGAGGAGGCTCAGGGCAGACCTCATTGCTGTCTACAACTACCTGCAGGGAGGCTGTAGCCAGGTGGGGTTGGGCTCTGCTGCCAGGCAAGCAGCAACAGAAGAAGGGGACACAGCCTCAAGCTGTGCCAGGGGAGGTCTAGGCTGGATGTGAGGAGGAAGTTGCTGGCAGAGAGTGATTGGCATTGGAATGGGCTGCCCAGGGAGGTGGTGGAGTGGCCATGGCTGGAGGTGTTGCAGCCAAGCCTGAATGAGGCACTTAGTGCCATGGTCTGGTTGCTTGGCCAGGGCTGGGTGCTAGGTTGGGCTGGATGAGCTTGGAGCTCTCTTCCAGCCTACTCGATTCTATGATTTGTACAGCCAACTCGTATCCTTCTTGGGTACCACATGGAGCCAGAAGGGAAATGCTGGTAAAAAGAGACGTTGGCAGCATCTTGGCATAGGTGTGCAGGGCCTTTGGTAGCAGGCTTTGTTCCGTGTCCTCCATACCTGTTCGGAGGAATGGTCTTCAGGAACGTTTTGCAGTTTTCCTAAGCACTTGTAGGTGAGAGCTGCTGCTGCGCTTCCGTCCGTGTCTTTGATGTACGTGCTGGCCGGGTGAGTCCTCGCAGCTTCTCTGTGATGCTGAAGGAGAAGAGGAGAAGTTGTATTATCATTACTGTCTCTGAAATTTATTTCTGAAGTGAATGCCACACATATTTCTGAAATGAATGCCAAATGTGTTGTGTAGGAGCGAGTGCCATTGCAAGCTGAGGCAGGCAATTTATACCGTGCATAATAATGATATTAATTTTTATGGTGTGTATAAGTTACATTTTGATTAGTTTTTTGCATGATTAAAAATTTGCAAAGCCTTTATGGCCCCCAGGAGCCTACCTGTAATAAACAGCTCTCACCTTCCACACCATAAAGCGGGCCTGCAGTACTTGAACATTAGAGCTAATTGCCTTGCTACATCAAAGGGAGCTCCACGAGGCCGAGCAGAACCAGAGGCGGGGGCGCTGGGGAGCGGGGGGGCAGTTCCCCCTCCGGAGCTTATGTGTTTGTGGCTCGGCGGAGCCCTGTAAAGTGACGGCCTTAGAACTGCTGTTTGCGATTAAGTCGATGGGGAAAGTCTATCCCGCGATCGCTGCCTGCTGCTGACACAGAGCCTTTGTTCGCATTCAGATTTCTCCAACTGCTGCCAGGGTCAGGCTGAGGTCAGACACCAGGATGATGTATAGGAGAACATGTCTGGGAATTTCTCTCACACTTAAAACACATACCAGGAAAAACCAGGAGAGCACTCTGCAAAAATCGTCTGATGAGACCCAGATGATACTGTAGCTTTCCTTTTAGTACCTTCATAATTTTCTTTCTCTTAGCCTGACACGCACGCTATGTTTTATTAATGTGTGCCACGATAGCCCTTACGATTTTATGTCCCCTCAAGATAAGGACACTCGGTAGCACTTTGACACTTCATTTTCCAGCCCAGGGGGATTGGGCCAGTAAATCTAGCAAAAGAAGCCAGGCGGCCGTTCCCAAGGATGAGCGGAGAAGGGCTGGCCGCGGGCTCGGCGGGGCCGCGGGGCCTGACCCCGGCTGCGCGCCTGCCGTGCGCGCCCGGCGCTGCTGGGCCCGCGCAGGGCCCGCTCAGAGGCGCCCGGCGCCCCCCGGCGCGCCCCCGCTGCCGCCCGCGGCCGCCACGCCGCCAGCTTTGATTAGCCAGCGGCGCGGGGGGCAGCGCCGGGGCAGCGCCGGGGGCGAGGCCATTCTGATGGAAATGCTCCGCTGCTTCGGGTTTTATGTGCCATCGTTTTTAACGGAGAGAGCCCCTGGCATTGTCCCCAAAACGGACACACATGCTGAGTGCTGACCCATTGTGTGCGCATGGCCCTGCAAAACGCATTGATCCCTGCCTGAGATTTCACTTCGTTCTTTTTTTTTCCCCTCCTGGTTTCCAAAAGTGGAGCTGTGTTGTTTGTTTTGCCTTGCCTGTGGGGTTTTGTTGGTTTGGTTTGTTTTTTTCTCTTCCAACGTACAAAAGGTTCGGTAGGGAGTTGAGGCTGGACCGGGTTCACCACCAGGGGCCCAGGGGTGCCCGCCTGGGCATTGCGGCTGCAGCGCATGGCTGGCGAGGAAGACACCGGGCAGCAATTTTTTTGTGCTCAGCTGCTGCGTATGACAGAGGATATTTCATTCTGCTGTCAGAACGGTATTAATAAAACATGGGGTGCGAAGAGGGCCACTATTTCCCCTTTCAATCACTATAGCATTTACAATGAAAATTTTATGCAGTGTGTAATTTTCAGTTAATGCTTGACACTTAAAACGTCGGGAGCTGCGTTTTGTGCGGCTCCTGAAGGGTTAATTGTATCATGTTCCCCGCATAAAAGCTCTGCTTATCGAAAGTGAATAGAGGAGTGTATGCAAATGTGTGTCTGTGACCTTTTGCCTTTCCAGGGTTAATTTATATGGTCATTAAAGATTTTATGAAATCGAGCAGCCCGGCGCTTCGAATCCCATTTTACCTTCGCCTCCTTAATTTATGCAATTCCTACCTGAGCTGGGAGGTAGCCGCTGTTACTTGTGCGTGTGCCGCAGCCAGCGCGGCGTGCCGTGCCGTGCCGTGCGGAGGGGGCTGCCGGCCTGGTTATCTGGCGTTGCTCAGATGGCTAAAAATTCATTAAAATGTGACATCAGCACAGTGAGAGACAAACGATCGCAGGATGCAAAGGGAACAGTAGGGCCTTTCACGGATTAGTGCTGCTCGGCCCCGCCATAGAAGCGAACTGCATAAACAGATTAATCCACCAGTAGCAGCATAGCTAAGATTTACTGAATAATTAAATGGGCTTGAGTTACTGTGACGATTTCCATAGAATCTAGCTGGTGCGAACCGCAGAGCGAGGTGCGGAGCGGAGCGCCGCGGCGGCCCCGCAGCCCTGCGCCGAGTGGCAGCCTTCATCCCGAGTGGCTCCCCCTGGAGATAGAACTGGAGACTTCTCCGGCAAAGCCAGAGGTTTATATTTAATGCAGGACCTAATGCCTAATACTTACTTACTGCAATTAGCAGGATACTGCTGCACTAATAGGATTTATATTGCAGTCACCCCCTGCTCCTTTTTTATTTTTTTTCACCCCACCCTTTTTTTTCTTTTTTGGCTCCAAGGTACATTTTTCACAGGTGCTTGCTTTTGTTCCTCTGCGTGTGTTCTTGTATCCTAACACCAATCACTCCTACCCCAAGAGTATGAAATGACAGGCTTTAAATCTGTCACGCTGGTGCGAAGCGAGCGCTCTGATAAAGACGTGGTCACAATTGCTGTGTGGGTTTGGAAGTATTGCAAATTATTTGTAATTAACGTCCAACCTCTCTCAAGTGCTGCTCTTTCCCTCTTCTTCCACCCCCCTCGAGGGCTGCTCTTTCCCTCTTCTTCCACCCCCCTCGAGGGCTGCTCTTTCCCTCTTCTTCCACCCCCTCGAGTGCTGCTCTTTCTCTCTTCTTCCATCCGCACCCCCCCTTCCCCATCTTTTGCCACCCTCTGTTAGTGCTGCTCTTACTACAGGACGTAATTTTTAACTGCAGTTAAGTGGTCACCAAGTTTCTGTTCTAAGCTCTTTTTCTGTGTTTATCCACAGACGAACAAGGTGAAGATACAGAAGGGTCTGCTAAAAGTACATCAGTGCCTGTGGCTGACGATAAAGACTCAAGTGAGAGAGACAATAGCGAAGGCAAAAAATCTAGTAAAGACTCTGGTAAGATGCTGGAATTTTCATTCCCCCCCCATCTTTTTCTCTTTTTAAACTTATGAAACGCTCTTTCGTTTGGAACTGTCTGGACATTCCCACTACTATTCAGTGCATGTGCATTTTGCATGTGATTTCTATCAGTAGCCTCCCATTGACCTATTTTTAATCATAACCATCTGACAGGATAGATGCGGATAAGTTGAAGAATATTACAGGACGGCCAGTGAGATTATTTTTTAATCAAATCAGTTTGTGTGCTTGTAATTTTTTAAGCGCCTTTCATTAATCTTAGCTGTACTTGTGATTCCTCTGATGGCATATTAATTTTTCATAAGCATAGGATTAGGTACCACTTGATTTTTTTTCCTTCAATCAGGTTTTGCCCCCCTTTTAACCCAAAGAATGCGAGGAGGGATTTTTTGGGTTTGTTTTGTTTTGATTATTTTGTTGCTCTCGCTCCTCTGATCAGTCACTTCCAAGAATCTCTTCTCTTCCTGGGCACTGAGGCATTTTGAGAAAAAACCCAAAATGAAACAAAACAAAAAACCCCAACCCAACAAAATCCAGTGGAAAAAAAGTTTACAGATGATTCAGCCTAAGAAAGAGGAAATATCATTGAAAACGGATTATGGGTTGGGTAATTTTGATCTCCTGGAATAGACAGAGCCCAGTAATGAAAGCTACTGTCTTTGAAAACAAAACCCCTATTTCATGACATTTACTTGTGCACAAACAAACCTAGGGCCAGCATCTGGTGTAGATACCCAAGGCTTTTTCTGTGTTTGATTTGGCAAATATGTGACTTCATCCATGCTTTTTATGTATGAGATGGAAATCTATGGTCACAATGAATATTACATCGGCTACCGGTGCCGCACGCTATACCTAGTTACATTATGTTGGATTCACTGAAGCAGAAGAAGTGCTGAAACAGGTTGAAGCCTATTAGTTTCAGGTAGTCATATATCTTTTCCTTGTCTGCCAATGACAGCAGCATACAAAGGAGGACATATTCCCCCTTAAAGACATATAGGTGTAGAGAAAAGATCATTTTCTGTATGAGTTTCTTTACACCCAAACGCCCCCATACTGTAATTTGCTCTTTATGTATTAAACGTTCGGATTTATTGCCCCCCAGAATGTTATAGATTGCCCTTTCTATGCTGAATCAATTCAGAAGACCGAGGTAAAGATTAAAGCTTCCTCTGAGTTTGCTTGTTGATGTGCTAAGGTCAGTACCCGTCACAGTACAGAACCTCAGCTGCTCCTCCATTGCTTTATTTCTTGTGATCAAGAGAGTGCAGAAAGGCTGATGATGACAAGGATGACGTTGGGCAAGAAGCTGTATTGTGGTTTACAATACCTACCTGCCTTGGCTGGCTCCCTGACTGGCTAAAATCCATCTACAGTGCCGTGAAGTCATGCTCCCAGGTCAGCACAGGGCCTCCATCAGGGGCTGTCCTGGACACTCACCAGGAGAGGAGTGGCAGCCACCTACAGCCTGCTTTCCTTGCTGTGCTCTCTGCCTAAGGGCTGCGAGGAAACCACTTCAGGGAGTTTTGAGCCCTCTCTTTTCCTTAGCCAGGTCCATCCGTGGTTGTTCAAGAAAGTTATTAAAGCCCCAGAAATTAAAAAAAAAAATTTAAAAAAAAGGAAAGAAAGAGCAAAAGAGATGGAATCTAGAAAAAAGTACTGAAGGGGGATTCTCAAAATTCCATCAGGATTAGCTGCTCACAAGGGCCAGGTTTAATTAGGACAAACCTATATCCAGATGCCTACTGGGTGCCCTACAAAAAAACCCCAGCATAATTGTTCTGCATTCCCATGCCAGCAATTACACAAATAATGGTGCAGTAAGATCCATATGAAAACAAGGGCTGAAATACATGATTGCTTTTGTGCTTGGCACAGAGAAGAGTTTGCACTGTAAAACCCTACATCTTGGAGCAACTTTTGTGTTCTTCCTCCAAATTACTCTGCGCCTGTAAGGCTGGGGCCATCATCTTAATTTTCTCTCAGCTGACGAGTATTTCTAATGACTGCAGAGCTGCTTGTGTATAATTGAATGTTAATTTGGACTCGCTCATGGATTGAGCCTCGCCAGTCTTGCCAAAGAAATCTCAGGAAAACCAATAAATTAATCACAATCCTAACAAGTTAGACAGGAGAGCAGTGTGACCCCTCTTTAGCATAGAATCTATTAGAGGGGAAAGGATTAACATGTATTTAGTAGCAGTGTGTTTGTGTAAGCTGTTGTGCTGTGCTGCTCACCTTATCTCCAGGAGTGGAGCTTTCAGCAGGAGCCGTGGCAGTCTGCAGGTTGTGTTTGTTGAATATTCATCGGGAAGAGCAAAGCCCCACTAATGCTTCATTTATATTGTCACTTAAATCTAGTGCCGCTTTAGATTAATTATAATCCAAATTACAGCTCTATGCAGTGCAAGAATTAATATGGAATTTATCCAGATTAATACATTTGCATTGAAAATGTAATATGTCTCTGCCATGGCTAAGGGGAGCACTTTTTAATAAGGTAGTAAACATGAAGAAGGATGGAAATTAACCTTCATTATTGCAATGAAAATTATCCTTTCATTCTGCTCTAATTAGGAAGAATACTCTCCCAGTAATTACAGTTTTAGAATGATTTTGAGGCTGGAAAGCATCATCTGATGTGTCAGAAGTCTGAAATGATGCAATCTTTATCAAATGCATGGATTCAGAAAGAAGAAAACAGTATTTCTGCCACAGCTTTCCCAGGACTTTTTACTCCCCAGCCTATCTATCTCGTGAACTTTGTCCCTCTCCTCAGTCACACACAGTATTAGTTTGATTTTGGGGTGATGACATCAGTGAATCATGATGTCATTTTTATATCAGCAAGCTCAACACAGGCTAAAGAATCCTGTGACTGACAGTCTGTCCATAGCACTGACTTGAAACTCAGCTGTGCTTTTGAGCTAAATGCATTCAATTACATTTTTCCTCTAAAAACAGGGCAGTGTATCTTATAATACAAACTTAAGTACACTTTTGTCTCACAGTCAGGAAAAAAAAATCCAACCAAGGATGTGTCTCGAGGATTAAAAGTGCCTATTTGAATCATGAATAACAACTCAGGCTTTCCCTGCAGCTACCTAGGAAGGCTAATATGCCAGTGGAACACCTAGCTATGCCAACAGTGCCACACAGTGTGCTCAGAGCCATCATATTTCCTCTCCTCTCTCCCTCCTCCTTCAGTATGCTCCCTCTAAGACCACCACTTTGTTCGGTCTCTCTACAGGAAACTCCTTAAAACAGTCAGTTCAACATAGAAAGCAGACCATTGACAGAGCAAGACGAGGCCCTGAGTTGTCATGGCTGGAGCACTGTGCAAGGAGCTGATCTCCTTTGGCTTTGGCATGTGTGCTGTGAATCACAGAACCACAGAATGCCAGGGGCTGGAAAGGACCTCGGGAAGCTCATCCAGTCCAATCCTCCTGCCAGAGCAGGATCACCTAGAGCAGATGACACAGGAACACAGCCAGGCAGGTCTTGAACATCTCCAGAGAGGGAGACTGCACAGGCCCCCTGGGCAGTCTGTTCCAGGGTTCTGTCACCCTCACAGGGAAAACATTCTCCCTCATTTTTCCGTGGAACTTCTATGACTCAACTTCCACCATTGCCTCTTGTCCTGTTACTGGGCATCACTCAGCTTCAGCCTCTTGGCACTCACCCTGCACATCTTTATAACCATGAGTGAGGTCCTCTGCTCCAAGCTGCAGAGTCCCACCTCCCTGTTTTAGGAGAGCTCAGGCCTCATCTTCCTCTGTGCTGGAGAGAAGAATCAACCCCTCTCTTGTTTTTTTTTGTCCTTGGTTACTTTATTATGGGCCAGATTTAACTTCAGTAATAGTGCTTGAGGTGGAATTGAATCCAGAGCAAGGCCAACAAGAAACCCAAACAAGCCTCTGTGAATGTTGACAGTTTATATAAATGTCATGGTAAACACAGTAAAATGCTGTGCTTTGTTATGCATTCATTGACCCCAGCACAGTGCTTTATAACTCTGGGCTTTTATTGTATTAACCACAAAAGAAAATTCCCCCTCCTTGCCCCCTCCTTGTTTTTATGGAAACAAGAACTATGTGTTTCATGATCATTATAGGCCCTTTGAAGCAACCGAGTTATTCCATCCTCTGCTGGAAGATGATGTGTGATATTAACCTTGTGTGTGCCCAGGGTGCTCTCCAAGCTCCATTTCACTAGCAGACAAACACCACAGCCCCAAAACTGCATTTTCACAAGCGAATTTTGCATCAGAATTTGTACAGAATTTCTGTATCAACCTGTTGAGAATGGCCTGGCAGGACAAAGGGAGGAGAAGGTGAAATTGGTTTAGTTTGGGTTTTCAGAGTCAGCTTTCTGAATAGCAGTGTCTGTTTTACAGCAGCTGTGCTTCTAGCCCCTTTGTCTTTAAAAAGAGACATTTTAAAAGCCACACAGGATAAAGGTAAGAAACAGTAGCCAACTGTTAGACATTTTTGACAGCTGGAAATGAAGAGAGGTTAATCATTTGAACCCATCCTTCTAAAACCCGAGAAGCAGCCTTTCTGTGTTAATGGAGAGCGTCACTTCTTTACTTCCCATAACACTCACAGTTAAGACATTTGAATAATCCTGGTGTATTGCCCAGTAAATAGAGAGAGTCCTGTTCAGTGTCTTTATCGATGATCTGGAGCAGGAGATTGAGTCCAGCATCAGTGAGTTTGCAGACGACACCAAGCTAGGAGCAGCTGTGGAGCTGCTGGAGGGTAGGAGAGCCCTGCAGGGGGACCTGGCCAGGCAGATTCCATGATTCTGTGACTTTGTGCATTATTTGGTATTGCAAGGCCAACATCAAAGAGCAGCAAACTAAGAGTCACAGAATCCCAGAAACAGGCGGGTTGGCCAAGCCCCTCAGGATCACCGAGTCCAACCCATGTCCCTACTCTACAAGGCTCACTCTAAACCATATCCCCAAAGCACCACATCCAAATGAGTTTTAAACACAGCCAGGGTTGGTGACTCCACCACCTTCCTGGGCAGCACATTCCAGTGCCTGACCGCAAGTTTCCTAATGCCCAGTCTAAACCTACCCAGTCACAGCCTGGACAGTTCTACAGGTCGATACCCAAACCCCTCATCCTGCCCTAACAAACAGCTGCAAATGGAATCCCCCAGGGATGCTTTCTGTAGGATGGTTCTTTTTAACCCCATATTTATGACTTACACAGTAACAGTGACTTCCCCACACTTGGTTCTTCACTCCTCAGTTACCAGTGATTTCTTACAGTGTAATTTAGAAGCAGCATTTTTGCATGGTCTTGCTCAATTTAAAGTTTATTCCTGACACATTTCCCCACTTGTGATATCCAGCTTGCTGGCATCTCTTTAATACCTGATTCCTGGATTCACTTTTGGGCCTCTCACTCCAAGAAAGACATTGAGAGGATGGAGCATGTCTGGAGAACAGGGCTAAGGAAGATCAGCTGAGGGAGCTGAGGGTGTACAGTGTGGAGAAGAGGAGGCTGAGAAGAGCCCTCATTGCTCTCCACAGCTCCCTGAAAGGAGGTTGGAGCCAGGTGGGGATTGGCTCTTCTCCCTAGCATCAGGTGATAGGAGGAGAAGAAATAGCCTGAAATTGTGCCAGTGGAGTTTTAGATTGGAGAGGAGGAAAAATTTCTGTCAGGGATTGGAACAAGTTGCCCAGGGAGGTGGTAGAGTCCCCAGCCCTGGAGGAGTTCAAGAAATAAGTGGCTATGGCAGTTGGGGACGTGGTTTATTAGCCATGGTGGTGCTGGGCTGAAGGCTGGAATCCATGCTCTTAGAGGGCTTTTCCAATCAAAATGATTCTGTGATTCTAGGAACAAGACACTTTCTGGAGGCCCACTTGAGTTTTACACTCTTAGGACCTGATCGTGGAGACCTTGCTTGGATTGCTCAGGCTGTGCTGTGCCAGTGAGCTGAGTGACTAGTGATGCTTAAAGGAAAGATTTAGCTGGTGCAATCCCCTAAGGACCTCTTTAATTGCTCCCCTCGGTTTATGGCCCTGCAAGACTCCCTGGCCTAACATAGAATCAAGCAGGCTGGAAGAGAGCTCCAAGCTCAGCCAGTCCAACCTAGCACCCAGCCCTGGCCAAGCAACCAGACAATGGCACTAAGTGCCTCATTCAGGCTTGGCTGCAACACCTCCAGCCATGGCCACTCCACCACCTCCCTGGGCAGCCCATTCCAATGCCAATCACTCTCTCTGCCAGCAACTTCCTCCTCACATCCAGCCTAGAAGATCTGCCCTGGCACAGCTTGAGACTGTGTCCCCTTGCTCTGTTGCTGCTTGCCTGGCAGCAGAGCCCAACCCCACCTGGGTACAGCCTCCTTGCAGGGAGCTGCAGACAGCAATGAGCTCTGCTCTGAGCCTCCTCTGCTGCAGGCTGCACCCCCCCAGCTCCCTCAGCCTCTCCTCACAGGGCTGTGCTCCAGGCCCCTCCCCAGCCTTGCTGCCCTTCTCTGGACACCTTCCAGCACCTCAACATCTCTCTTGAATTGAGGAGCCCAGAACTGGACACAGAACTCAAGATGTGGCCTTAGCAGTGCTGAGCACAGGGACAGAAGAACCTCCCTTGTTCTGCTGCCCACACTGCTCCTGAGCCAGCCCAGGATGCCATTGGCTCTGCTGCCCACCTAGGCACACTGCTGCCTCATCTTCAGCTCCTCTCTACCAGCACCCCCAGCTCCCTCTCTGCCTGGCTGCTCTCAGCCACTCTGGCCCCAGCCTGTAGCGCTGCTTGGGGTTGCTGTGGCCAAAGTGCAGAACCCTGCCCTTGGCCTTGTTCAGTCTCATCCCCTTGGCCTCTGCCCACCCATCCAGCCTGGCCAGGTCCCTCTGCAAGGCTCTCCTACCTTCCAACAGCTCCACAGCTGCTCCTAGCTTGGTGTCATCTACAAACTTACTGCTGCTGGACTCAATCCCCTGGTCCAGATCATCGATAAAGATACTGAACAGGACTGGGCCCAGGAGTGATCCTTGTGGATCTATATGGAAGGATTTTAAAAAACCCTAAAACAATAATAATGATGATGATGATGATGGTGACGATGATAATAACAGTAACAATAACAAGTTTGTCAATAATACAATCCTTTTGGTTTTGGCCAAGGGAAAAGCCAAGTGTTTTCTTTGTCCATGTTTACTCTGTTGCCAAAACACTCCTGACCTTATTTTTAAATGAATCCTAGGTTATTGTGCAAGGAGGTGCAGTTTGTTCATTTCTGTGGATCTCGGGGGTGGATTGAAAAAATCAAGATAAATCTCCATGCACAGCATACAATCAGATTACCTCTGGACTATATATTTACGTTGGGTCTGATAGCAATCAATGGTTTAGCTTCATTGCATTTCAAGATGTATTTGCACCCAGTGTCCGGTGATAGTGTCCTCACCCTGGAAATAATTTAGTTGCAAATTGACTGGAAGATGGTGAAAATTGAAAGTTAAAATTAGAAATACTCATAATAAACAGCAGAAAAAAGGTCAGCTGATGCCGCGCTATGATGAGATTGCAATGGTTGGTAAATGAGGTTTTGTGTTTGTCGTGAGATGTATGTGACATGCCTGCCCAATGCTCCTGCAACAGCCAGCCTAGCCAGAGAGATTATCTGGCAAATTGACGCTGGAAAGAATTTTCTGATGGACTGGGAAATTAGAATTGCACTCTTCCCTTTGATGTGCGCGAGATTGGGCCGCATTACGCAGCTAGTTCAGGCATAATATTAAATGCAGTATTTAATGCTTACTAGTTGAGCCACCTAGAGACAGCCTTTACGTCCTGGGTGTGATGGGAAAGGCCAAGCTCTGAAAGTGCACGCTTGAAACAGCTGAGACCATCCCAAGCGACTGATCTTTGTGCGTAATTAACAGTAAGTTAGCTCTGAAATCCTGTTCTCCACAGTGGTTCTTTGAAAGCCTGGCTCTTGTTTAGCCTCAGAATTATAACCAGGCAGGAGACACCAACAAGCACAATGAAGCACAATAATCACAGTGCTCAGACTGTTAGGGAAGAGAGAGGGTAATTAAACAGCAGCAAATTAATTATTTTGGAAAACAGGATTTTTTAGGCAAAAGCTGATTTGTTTTAATGCAATACACAAATTCCTGCTGAGCTGCTAAAGAAAGAGCATTATTGATTAATCTTTAAAGGTAACCTGAGGTTATCTAAACAGCAGAGACGAGCTCCTTTTTAAAGACAGAGGCTCCACGGAGGGTAAAAGTGCATCTTCCCCTTTGTGCTTCACCAGAGTCAGTTTATTCACCCGGATTATTTCTCAGTTTAAGGACTGAAAGCCCCTCCCAGACAGCACAGCCCTCTGTAGGCACAGGCTCTCTGCAAACCAGGAGACTGGAAAGTTTAATGTCTTGTTAAAAATTGTGTCTTTGGAACAGGAGTAGGCACACCAGAGAAGGAGCCAAAAGTGAACACTGTGGTAGGGGCACAGCAGCTTCTCCTGGCAAAGGAAGAGGATGGTGCAGCTAAAAAATCCAAGCCTCCAGAGGACAATAAGTTTTGTCATGAGCAGGTAAAAGGCAATATAATGATGTCACTGCATTCTAGAAGTGTCTCAAATGACCCCAGCCTGAAGCAGAGACGATGTGCTGTTGGAGCAGCAGTGCCAGCAGCACTCTGACTGACAGCCTGCACCTTCCTTTCGTGTTTTGCAGTTCTATCAATGTCCTTACTGCAACTACAATAGCAGGGACCCAAACCGCATCCAGATGCACGTCCTGTCACAGCACTCAATGCAACCTGTTATCTGCTGCCCCCTCTGCCAGGATGTCCTCAGCAACAAAATGCATCTCCAGCTTCATTTGACCCATTTGCACAGTGTGTCCCCTGACTGTGTGGAGAAACTGCTGATGACAGTAAGTGTGCCAAATACGCGACAGACATGCTCGGGCCTCTGGGCCATGTACTTGTGACGCAGCAAACAGGTTGCCCAAGGAGGGGAGTGAATCAGGCTCCTGTGGCCAGCCCATCCAGTGACGGATATCCCTTGGAAAGATGACTGAAGGCGGATTTGAGAGATGCTGAAACCTGCCCTTGTTGCTCTTAACCTTGCAAATAGCCTGTCCGTGCCTCTTAGGGCACACTTGTAAATTTGGTCTAATAATATCCAGACCCCAGAGGGGTTGTGACTTCTGCTTGTGAAAGAGTAAGAATTCCCTGCAGGATGGGCTTGCCAAATGTAGAAGGGTTCCTGCAGGTAGCTGGGCTGTTCTTGCATCATATTCCAGGAGATTCACTGTAAGATACCAGTAGTGATGCTAATGGAGAGCGCAGTATGGCCTGCTGCTGCCTTCGGCCTCTGCTTGGAAGAGCCTTGAGGTTTGGAATAAAGCATGAAACAGAAAGGGGAGTCCAAGAGTGAGTAGCAATGCAGCTAGGGTAGCTCGTTAGGAAATGGAGTATCTGATTTCAGGCACCTAACCTGCATTAGTCAGTGACTTGACCTGGCTTCCCCATGACTGGGACGACTGCTGTAACAATCACACTCCCTTTGGTGGATGAATCTCATTCCAGCCTGACCAGGAAAATTCTATTCACTGCAAAATTGTATAAAGCAGGTCAAAATAAGGAATTCCTGAGAAAAAAACAACCAAACATTGGCTCAGCACCATTCAGAACAATGTCAGCAAAGACACAGTTTGGTCTAGAAATCGTTTATTGTTACAGAACAGATTTGGTTAGGAAACAGACCTCCTAAGACACCCTGACTCTGGTTGTCTTGCCTTTTAAGGAGATGCACTGGGAATTCTCAGGGACCCACCTCCTTAAGGATTTCTTTCTGTATCCATAGATGACTCCTTCATCTGTATGGCTGTGGCTGTAGGCTGAGCACCTCATTCCCAAATAGTGTGAAAGAATGGAAAGAGATCTTGACTGAAGGTCTAAGGTTCCTTGTGCTGATGAGCAGATACAGAACTGGGGGTTCTACTTTTACTTTCCTTGTTTTTCTTCCAAGTATAGCCCTACCAGACCATGCAATTTTGCCTCACCATAATCAAAAAGGCAGTAGAAACAGAACTTGCCCAGACCCTTTTAGGCAACTGAAATAAGTGGAGATACCTCCCCCTCCATATTAAGCATTCACAAGTTCTCCATGGTAATAGAGCGACTCTTAAATCCTCTCCTCTTCTGCTCTGCTCTCCTTTGTGCTGCTCTCCTCTGCTCCCCTCTTCTCTCTTGGTGTTGTGGAGTTGTCCCACTGATTCTTAGAATAAGTTGTTTAGCAGACAAAAAAGATTGCAAAGCACAATAATGGAATCCTGGAATCATATAATGGTTTGGGTTGGAAGGGACCTTAAAGGTCATCTAGTGCCAAGCCCCCTGCTTACACAGATTGTTTTTGAGAAGGCCTTCCCTCCCAGATGAACTCCGAGCCAGAAGTCCTCTGAGAGACTGCTGTTAATGCCATCTGTAAATTACAGCTCTGCTAAACCCAGGGCTTTTGAAGGTCTGTCTGGAAGGGTTTTCTCATGGGCACTTGGTCTCCACATAGATGTTTTTATATATGTGTGAGTTATGTATCCTGACAAAGGTTTATGACATTCTGTTAAGTGTTTAAAAAAGAGCAAAAGGTGTTTCTACTCAGATCTAGTAGTGTGTGTAGCTTCTGTTACTGTAGTAATTTACCTCTCCAACATTTCTCCTATGCATGTTCTTGTTACCTCAGTGGAGTAAGGAAATGAGGTGAGGAGCTGCAGCACAGCCTGAACTGATCTACCCAAGGTCGTTTGGACAGTACCTCTGGCAGGGCAGGACTTTGAACACAGGCCTGATAAGGCTTACTGTGAATCCCTAGACAGTCCTTCAAGGCCAGGTTGGATGAGGCCTTCAGCAACCTGGTCTCATAGGAGGTCTCTCTGCCCACACAGGGAAATTGGTACTAGAAGAGATTTATGGTCCCTTCCCACCCAACCCACTCCATGATTCAGTGAGATGAGCATGTTCTAAAGATCTAAGCCAAAGCAAGCCATGGAGTGCTGAACCAGTGTTCATGCCAGCCTCGCTGAAATGGGCACTATCAGACATCTCTAAAAGTAGATCCTTCAAAGATTTCTGTCCGTGCTGTGAATGTCTAACACAAGAGGTAGAGCAATCTGAAGGAGATACAGAAGCAACTGAAGGAAGATGAGGAAAAAGTCATACTTCAAGTGAAAAGAAGTTGCTATTTCTGTGTGGAAATAAACCTGGAAGTTTATTTCAAAGATCATAGCAGGTCCAGCACTTGTTTGATAAAAGAGTCCAGGTGTAGCAAAGTGGGGATGACCTTAGGCAAGCACTGACTGATGACCATATCTCAACATGCTCTCTGTCTGTGGAGGATGTCCGAGGAGAGCTCCCCTGCTAAACTCCAGCAGCCTGGCATGGCCAGCAGAACCTTCCTTGTGCTGACTCTGAGACCAGCAGGATATTGAACGTGGGTAGGGCTGTGGGATATTTTGAGTTGATTCCTCACCAAGAGACACCCAGAGCTCTGGATGCCTGGCAGAAGCCATTATGAAGGACTGAATCAAGGCCTGGTTCAGTACTGACAATCTTTCATCTGGGTAGGGTTGGTCTTTCGGATTGCAATTCCACACAGTTGGATAGTATTAAATAGTGTGACTTTTCCAGGTGTAATTCTGTGTTCTTGGTTTTCAAAGGTTCCTGTACCAGATGTCATGATGCCCAACAGTATGCTGCTGCCAGCAGCTGCTGCAGAGAAATCTGAACATGACACACCTGCAACCATCACAGCTGAGGGATCTGGGAAATATCCAGGTATGCAAGAAGCCCCAGGACGGGAAAGCAGAGTGTGGATGATTCAGAAGTAAACCACATGTTTCTTTCTTAGTGAAGTGAGTCCCCCTGGGATGCACATAAAGCCACGCAGATAAAAAGAGAAACAACAGAGGGCCTGAATTTGGCTGTCTGCACCCCATCAGGGCTTTTAGGCTGCATGTATTTGCTTTTGGTAGAGGTAACATTCAACAGCAGTGCCTAGCCACTTTCACAGGGTTGTAGAATCCTTCTGGTCCTCTAAGATCATTGAGTCCAGCAGTCAACCCAACACCACCATGGGCTTTAAACCATTACCTGTGAAGGTAGGACCTCTGTTAAAGGACAGTGGCACTTTGACCAGCATCAGTGGCGAATGTGGGGAAAGCGATTCCCAATAGCAGGGTTCTTCTGGACACTTACTGTGTTCCACAATGGGAAACTGCTCTCCTCTCAGCATGCTCCTCCCTCTCCTCAGACCAGTTTCCTCCTCCTTTCTAATCGGCTTCCCTATGTATTGTCACCATTTCTACTCCCTTCCTCTTTTCTGCTATTTATTTCCTTTTCTTGCTTGGTGTTGCTCTGGTACCCATAAACTCCAACCTTAGGACAAAGAGGAGCCCTGTGCCACTGCTGGGCCAGCTGCCGCTGCTGGTCTGTTCATCCTGTTTGGATTTTGTGGCTGGTTTTTAATCTCATTTGTCCTGTCTGCTTCATTCTTAGCATCAAGGATGGGTTGTTCTATTTTACTAGACCAGCACACAGCATACCAGATGCCTTTCTTCATTTAGAATCATAGACTCACTCAGGTTGGAAAAGACCTTTCAGATCATTGAGTCCAACCATAACCCAGCCACCATGACCAACCCCTGAAGCACCACATCCACAGCTTCTTGCATGCCTCCAGGAGTGGTGACTCCACCACCTCCTTGAGCAGCCTGTTCCAATCCCAGACCACTTCCTTTCATCCTATTGCCTGATGCTAGGGAGAAGAGCCCAACCCCCACCCCACTCCAACCTCCTTTCAGGGAGCTGTAGAGAACATCAGCCTCCTCTTCTCCAGACTGAACAACCCCAGGTCCCTCAGCTGCTCCTCTTGTGGCCAATGAACAAAGCTCCCCCAACTAACACTAGGTGCTATTCTCTTACCCTTGTGTGACAAACACTCCCCTTTCTGTCATTAGGTGGAAGTCCTGTGGATGAGAAAAGTACCCCTGGGATGGACGAATCAAAAACTGGAATGGAAATTAAGACCGAGGAGCAGAAGCCACCTAAGGAGCCTACTGAGACAGCAGACTGGAGTAAGAGCACCAGCAAGGACACAAAGCCTGGTGAGTCCGTGGTGGAGCAGCTGGGCGAGCAGCAGAAGAAGCAGCAGCTATCGGTCTCTGACCGCCACGTCTATAAGTACCGCTGCAACCACTGCAGCTTGGCTTTCAAGACTATGCAGAAGCTTCAGATACATTCCCAGTACCACGCCATCCGGGCAGCCACCATGTGTAGCCTCTGCCAGCGTAGCTTCCGAACATTCCAGGCTTTAAAAAAACACTTGGAAGCAGGCCATCCTGAGCTCAACGAGGCTGAACTCCAGCAGCTCTGTGCATCTTTACCTGTCAATGGTGAGGTCTGGGCAGAAGGTGAAGGTATGGCACAAGATGATCATGCGCTAGAGCAGGAAATGGAAAGGGATTATGAGATGGAGCAGGAAGGTAAAGCAAGTCCTGTGGGCAGCGACAGCAGCTCCATTCCAGATGATCTGGGCTCAGAACCAAAGCGGACCTTGCCTTTTAGAAAAGGGCCAAACTTTACTATGGAAAAGTTTCTAGATCCCTCTCGCCCGTACAAGTGTACAGTTTGCAAGGAGTCTTTCACCCAAAAGAATATCCTCTTGGTCCACTACAACTCAGTGTCCCATCTACACAAACTCAAAAAGGTTTTGCAGGAAGCGTCCAGTCCTGTCCCTCAAGAAACCAACAGCAGCACTGACAACAAACCCTATAAGTGCAGCATTTGTAATGTTGCCTACAGCCAAAGTTCCACCTTGGAAATCCATATGAGGTCTGTGCTGCATCAGACAAAGGCAAGAGCTGCAAAACTGGAACCAAGTGGGAATATCAGTAGCGGAAATAGCGTGGTAGGGAATGTTAACAGCCCTGGTCAAGGAATGCTAGAATCTATGAGCTTACCAGCAGTTAACAGCAAAGAAACACATTTAGATGCCAAAGAATTAAATAAAAAGCAAGCTTCTGAATTAATTTCTGCTCAGCCTACACATCACCCACCCCAGTCACCAGCACAACTTCAGATGCAGCTACAGCACGAGCTGCAACAGCAAGCTGCGTTCTTTCAACCCCAGTTTCTAAACCCAGCTTTTTTGCCTCACTTCCCAATGACGCCAGAAGCACTGCTGCAGTTTCAGCAGCCTCAGTTCCTTTTCCCATTCTATATACCCGGGACAGAATTTAGCTTAAGCCCAGACTTGGGCTTGCCTGGTTCTGCCACCTTCGGTATGCCTGGGATGGCTGGCATGACAGGGTCATTGCTAGAAGATTTGAAGCAGCAAATACAAACTCAGCACCATGTTGGCCAAACCCAGCTACAGATACTGCAGCAGCAAGCACAACAGTATCAATCCACCCAGCCCCAACTTCAGTCCCAAAAACAGCAGCAGCAAAGTAGCAAGCTGATGAAAGCAGAGCAGAATCCCTTAGTAAGCACAGACTGCCAGCTGATAAAGGATATGCCGTCATACAAGGAATCAGAAGACATGTCTGAGAAACAAGAGAAGCCAAAGCAAGAGTTTACAAATGAGAATGAAGGACTAAAAGAAAACAAAGACATGAAGAAGATCAAATCCTCGGAATCAGCCATCCTGCCACCTAGAATAGCTTCTGGGGCGAGGGGGAATGCAGCCAAGGCTTTGCTGGAGAACTTTGGGTTTGAGTTGGTTATCCAATACAATGAGAACAGACAAAAAGTGCAGAAAAAAAGCAAGAGTGGTGAAGGTGAGAACACAGACAAACTGGAATGTGGAACCTGCAGTAAGCTCTTCTCCAACATTCTGATCCTGAAGAGCCATCAAGAGCACGTGCATGGGCAGTTCTTTCCCTACGGAGCGCTAGAGAAGTTTGCCCGCCAGTACCGAGAGGCCTATGACAAACTTTATCCCATTTCTCCATCTTCTCCAGAGACGCCACCGCCTCCGCCACCGCCACCTCCACCACCACCTCCTCCTCCTCCTCCTCCAACCCCCTCTCAGCCTTCTTCAGTTGGGGCTGGAAAAATTCAAAACACAACTCCCACTCCCTTGCAAGCTCCACCACCTACACCACCACCACCGCCTCCTCCTCCACCACCGCCTCCTCCTCCACCACCGCCACCTTCAGCCCCGCCTCAAGTCCAGCTTCCTGTGTCACTTGATCTCCCAATTTTCCCTCCAATTATGATGCAGCCAGTGCAGCATCCTGCGTTGCCTCCTCAGCTCGCCCTCCAGCTGCCACCAATGGATACTTTGTCTGCAGATCTTACCCAGCTTTGTCAGCAGCAGCTGGGACTGGATCCCAATTTCCTGCGGCACTCTCAATTCAAGCGGCCACGCACCCGAATCACAGACGACCAGCTCAAGATCTTGCGGGCCTATTTTGATATCAACAACTCTCCGAGTGAGGAGCAGATCCAAGAGATGGCGGAGAAGTCCGGTCTCTCACAGAAAGTTATCAAGCACTGGTTTCGCAACACGCTGTTCAAAGAGCGGCAGAGGAACAAAGACTCTCCCTACAACTTCAGCAACCCCCCCATAACGGTGCTGGAAGACATCAGGATAGATCCTCAGCCCTCAGCTGTAGAACCTTACAAGTCTGATGCATCCTTCAGCAAGAGATCCTCTCGGACTCGGTTTACTGACTACCAGCTTCGCGTTCTCCAGGACTTCTTTGACACAAACGCTTATCCAAAGGATGATGAAATCGAGCAGCTCTCGACTGTGCTGAACCTCCCCACCCGAGTGATCGTGGTGTGGTTCCAAAATGCACGGCAGAAAGCTCGCAAGAGCTATGAGAACCAGGCGGAAGCCAAAGATAACGAGAAGAGGGAGCTAACCAACGAGCGCTACATCCGGACTAGTAACATGCAGTACCAGTGCAAAAAGTGCACCGTGGTTTTCCCTCGCATCTTTGATCTGATCACACACCAGAAAAAGCAGTGCTACAAGGATGAAGATGATGATGCTCAGGATGAAAGCCAAACTGAGGACTCTATGGATGCTTCCGATCAAACCGTCTACAAGAACTGCACAGCTTCTGCCCAAAGCGACTCATCAAAGAACCCAGTGGCGGTTGCAACAGCAAGCTCTGGCTCTGGTTCCAGTACTCCTTTGGTTCCATCACCCAAACCAGAACCCGAGAAAGCTTCTCCCAAACCAGAGTCCACAGAAAAACCAAAACAAAATGAAACTGTTTCTAAGCCAGCTGATACAACTGCCCAAAGCGCCAAACCAGCACAGTCTGCACCAGTCAATTCTTCTGACCCTCAGCCTCCAGCTTCTCAACCACAGCCACCAAAACAATCGCAGATAGTAGGGAGACCTCCTTCGACATCCCAGACCACACCTGTTCCTTCCAGCCCTTTACCAATCTCTATGACTTCTCTGCAGAACAGTCTACCTCCTCAGCTGTTACAGTACCAATGCGATCAGTGTACCGTTGCCTTCCCGACTCTAGAACTTTGGCAGGAGCACCAGCACATGCATTTCCTAGCAGCCCAAAACCAGTTTCTTCACTCACAGTTTTTAGAGAGACCCATGGATATGCCCTATATGATATTCGACCCCAACAATCCGTTGATGACAGGACAGTTACTTAACAGTTCTCTGGCTCAGATGCCACCACAGACTGGCTCATCACACACAGCACACCCTGCTACAGTTTCTGGTTCCCTGAAGCGAAAACTAGACGATAAAGAAGACAACAATTGTAGTGAGAAAGAGGGAGGAAACAGTGGGGAAGATCAGCACCGCGATAAACGTTTAAGAACCACAATTACTCCAGAGCAGCTGGAGATACTCTATGAGAAGTACCTGTTAGATTCCAACCCCACCAGAAAGATGCTAGATCACATTGCACGGGAAGTGGGACTGAAAAAGAGGGTTGTACAAGTCTGGTTTCAGAACACGAGGGCCCGAGAGAGAAAGGGGCAGTTCCGTGCGGTTGGCCCAGCCCAGTCCCACAAACGATGCCCTTTTTGTCGAGCTCTCTTTAAAGCAAAATCTGCTTTGGAAAGCCACATTCGCTCCCGGCACTGGAACGAGGGGAAGCAGGCCGGTTACAGTTTGCCTCCGAGTCCTTTGATATCCACTGAAGATGGAGGAGAAAGCCCACAGAAGTACATGTTTTTTGATTACCCATCCCTGTCCTTAGCAAAAACGGAACTGTCGAGTGAAAATGAGTTAGCCTCCACTGTGTCAACCCCTGTTAGCAAGACTGCAGAGATGTCACCCAAGAACCTTTTGAGTCCTTCTTCTTTTAAAGCAGAGTCTAATGAGGATATTGAAAATCTGAATGCCCCTCCGGCTGACTCCGGATATGATCAAAACAAGCCTGACTTTGATGAGACATCATCAATTAACACAGCAATCAGCGATGCCACAACAGGGGACGAGGGGAACAATGAAATGGAAAGCACGACTGGTGGAGCAGGGGATGCCAAACCTGCATCGCCACCCAAAGAACCCAAAGTGCTGGTGACCGATGCACTGCCAAAGGCTGCCACCACCCCTACTGGGGAGGGCACCGAGGACAAGTTCCTCTTCTCCCTCACTAGCCCCTCAATACACTTCAGTGAAAAAGACGGGGACCACGACCAAAGCTACTACATCACCGATGACCCTGATGACAATGCCGACCGCAGCGAGACTTCCAGCATAGCTGATCCAAGCTCTCCCAACCCCTTTGGAGCCAGCAATCCCTTCAAATCCAAGAACAGCGACCGGCCAGGCCACAAACGTTTCCGAACGCAGATGAGTAACCTCCAGCTGAAAGTTCTCAAGGCTTGTTTTAGTGACTACCGGACTCCAACCATGCAGGAATGTGAGATGCTAGGGAACGAAATTGGCCTGCCCAAGCGCGTGGTCCAGGTCTGGTTCCAGAATGCCCGGGCTAAAGAAAAGAAGTTCAAGATCAATATAGGGAAGCCATTCATGATAAACCAGACCGGACCCGACGGGACGAAGCCGGAGTGTTCTCTGTGTGGGGTGAAATATTCCGCACGCCTGTCCATAAGAGATCACATCTTTTCCAAACAACACATCACGAAAGTGAGAGAGACTGTGGGAAGTCAGCTGGATCGGGAGAAAGATTACTTAGCTCCTACGACAGTCAGACAGCTGATGGCACAGCAAGAACTGGATCGCATCAAGAAGGCCACCGACGTGCTAGGGTTAACGGTACAACAGCCAGGCATGATGGACAGCAGTTCTCTTCACGGGATCAGTTTGCCAGCAGCTTATCCAGGACTCCCTGGCCTTCCTCCTGTTCTTCTGCCCGGAATGAACGGTCCATCCTCCTTACCTGGATTTCCACAAAATTCAAACAGTAAGTCTATAAGAGGATGATTTTTTGTCATGTTGCTAATTCGATCGCCTGGCCTAGTTAAGCATCCCCTTCTCAAACACAGCGTGTTCAGTGTTCATGTCACGCTCATGGGACTGGTGTCAGTAGATAAAACATTCTGCTCCGAGGTTCACTCAGTACAGATCTTGGTTGTTGCTGGAGCGTGGATGATCCCTCTGATTTCACACACACACAAAAGAGGATTCAAATTGAAACCTGGCAGAAATGGTTTTAATTCTGTGACACAGGCAACAGAGCAATAGCACTGCAGTGCATCTTGTGGGTTTGTTTTGAAGGCCCTTTCTCTAGGACGTAGCTGCAGTTGGGTTTCTGTGTGTAAGTATTTTGTATGCCAATATTTAAAGTAAGGCCTGGTGAAGCACTGGTGCGCTATCGGTGCACTAGGTGTTCGTCCCACCTGCAGAGCAGCCCAACCCATTGTTTCATTCAGAATAAATCCCTGCAATAAAACACTGCCCAAGAGCCTCTGTTACATTTCTGAGCACTTGCCTGCTAAGATAAGAAGGGTTTTGATAAGAAGGTGTTTTTTAGCAGCTTTCATTTGGATTCAGATGCCAGGAGCTGCTGAACATCTCCTCCCCCTAGCCTGTAAAGTCGGGACTGTACATGGAACAGGCTTGGCATCTGTTTTGACTCTGTATTGCAAATCACATCCTCTTGCAAGCAGTTTCACTGTAACTAAAGAATAGAGTTTTCTGCAGACTGATTTAGTCCTCAAAGAACAAACCTGTTTATTTCCTCGTGGTAGGCTCCAGAGTTCAGCCTTACAGATTGAAGCTCTCCCCTTTGTCTTCTAACTGCAGCTTCATATCAGATGTGTGCACAGAGAGTTGGGGAGCTGAGTGAGACTCCTCACCTCTTTCTAACCAGTGGCTCTGCTTGCTGTTGGTCTCTAAACTTCAAGTAAGATAAGGGCTCAATCAGCAGTGCTGTTAGGCTACAATTGCAGCAATGCCTTCTCTGCACCCACTTTGTTTGGTGATGATGATGTTATTTCCCAAAGTGGTGGTCAGAGCATCTTGTTTTCTCTTCACTAGATCCAAATGGGTTTCTTTCCACATGGACTCTTTGGCTGAGTGCCCTCTGGCTTTTCTCAAATAGTTATTGGCACAGAGAGAGAGTGCATATAAAGGAAATATGAAGTTGCTGTATTTTCTTCTTCATGGAACATGGTGTCCAGGTCCAAAGGAGGCTGGTTTCTGTTCATAGATACGAATCATAGAATAGAATCATAAAACAGTTTAGGTTGGAAGGGCCTCAAACCTCACCCAGTTCCAACCCCCTGCCATAGGCAGGGACACTTCCCACTAGAACAGGTTGCTTAAGGCCTCAAACACCTCCAGGGAGGAAGCATCTACAACCTCCTTGGGCAACCTGTGGTTTGTCCATAGAGCTTTGCTAAACAGCTTCTGTTAGGTTGAACTCCAGAAAGCTCAACTTTTGTGTATGCAACTAAATGAAAATTGCTTGGGAAGGTACTACTGCACTCTTTTACTCTCCAAACCAGTCCTGATGCAAAGTGAGTCTTGAGAATGGTTGTGAACCTGTGACAGCCTCTCAGCTGTGCTCAGGAGTTGCTTAGAAGAATGCTAGCTGTACTAGAGCGAAACAGTGCCTAGAGGGGTTGTGGAGTCTGCCTCTGGAGGCATTTCAAACCCACCTGGATGTGTTCCCGCATGATTTACTCTGAGTGAGCCTGCTGTGGTAGGGGGGATCGGACCAGATCTTCAGAGGTCCTTTCCAACCCCCAGCCTTCTGTGATTCCTTGCCCTCTTCTACTGTTTAACCTCACAGATGGTTTAGTTTCTGGGTTCGGCGAATGTTCTCTGGCACTCTTTGCCTAGTATCAGTGTAGGCTCAGAATTTGCAGTGGTCCTGTTTGTCACACACGAGGTGCTATTACAGGCCAGTAGTCTGCAGCCATTCAATGTTCAGATGTGCTAATTTTCACCAAACATCCTTTCTGTCATTAGTACCAAAGCAGACACAGTGCACAGCCAACTGAGATCAATTCTTACCCCCTTTCATCTTGCATCTTCTTAAGGTTAATTAGCCCATTGTGGGCAAAGCCCACTGTGTAAACCAGCTAGTAGAATCTCCTTGTTCCCTTTTTCTTTAGCCATATGCTAAACAGCCCTGACATCCCCCTTTTGTTGCCTGGAAAATACTTGCATGCATAAATCTCTATTCCCTAATGATACATAATGGAGCAGTCATAGCGAGTGGAAAAAACAGATTATTTTAATCACTCATTGCAGAAAAGCAGTTGTGGACTGAGAAGTCCTCCAGTGCCTGCTCCACAGCAGTGTTTTCTGTTTTCTTCCCTGCCTTGCTTTGGCTGGCAGGTCACTAGGAATTGTTTAAGAGTATCTTTCTGGAAGTAGGCTGCCAAGCAAGCTTTGCTTGGGCTGCAGTTCTTCTAGCAGCGCACATGTTCTGAGCCAGCAGGACGATCGTTCTGCATCATTCTTTGCGCAAAGGCTTTTCTGTAGCTGGATCCCTGGTGACTCACTATGCTATGTGTGAAGTCTCCTGCTCTTGAATTCCACTGCAAGGGTGGTGTTTTCTTCTCTCTTTGGAACCCAATCTTGAAAATGCACTTCAGAAGCCTCACTGGGGTCCCTGACATTCAGGTATCACCCTAGTTTCACCAGCATTTCCAGGACTGGGAACTGCATTTACTCTGCCAAAGCCCATTTGTCCTGTCCTACACGTTTGCATAAAGGACAAGGCAACAGCAGTAAGATCCTTCATTTGGAAGAGCGTTTCTCTCCAGCTACAACAGGGAGACAGCGAAACTATAGCAGTGAGCTGAGCATCACACTTCATAGATTCATAGAAAGCGTTGGGTTGGAAGAGACCTTGAAGATCATCCAGTTCCAGCCCCCTGCCATGGGCAAGGACACCTCCCACCAGCCCAGGTTGCTCAAGACCCCATCCAGCCTGGTCTTGAACACCTTCAGGCAGGGGACTTTCCATGGCCTCCCTGGGCAGCCTGCTCCTGTGTCTCACCATCCTCACTGTCAAGAGTCTCTTTTGTGTTTCTCTTGACTCACTAGAGAGAGCAGTTAGTCTGAGGGTAACACAGCTGTGTGAAGGACTGCATAATGGGAGAGACTGAGGCACCCTCAGCACTTTTGCCCATGACACCAGGCTGTGTGGTGTAGAGGGAAGGGGAAGGCACCAGAGGCACCTGGAGAGCTGGGCCATGCCAACCTCATGTATTTCAACAAGGGCAAGAAGTCTGATGTGTGTCAAAGCAATTCCACACATAAATCCAGGCTGGGTGGAGAGTGGATAGAGAACAGCCTTGAGGAGAGGGACTTGGGAGTGCTGGGTGAGAAGCTCAAGATGAGCCAGCAATAGGCACCTGCAGCCTGGAAAGCCAGCTGTGTGCTGAGCTGCATCCCCAGCAGCATGGGCAGCAGGCCAAGGGTGGGCATTTTGCCCCTCTGCTTCCTTCTGATGAGACCCCACCTGGAGTCCCATTCTGGAGCACAAGAAGGACATGGAACTGTTGGAGCAGGTCCAGAGGAGGCCATGCAGATGATCCGAGGGTTGGAGCACCTCCACTGTGAAGACAGGCTGAGAGAGTTGGGGCTGGAGAAGAGAAGGCTCCTGGAAGACCTTAGAGCAGCCTTATAGTATTTGAATGAGCCTCCAGGGTAGCTGGAGAGGGACATGTTACAGAGGCATGGAGTGACAGGACAAGAGGTGATGGCTTCAAACTGGAAGAAACTGAACTGAGATTAGGCAGAAATTCTTCCCCAGGAGGGTGGTGAGGCACTGGAACAGGTTGTCCAGAGATCTTGTGGAGGCTCCAACCCTGGGAGTGTTGAAAGCCAGGTTGGATGGGGCCTTGAGCAACCTGCTCTAGCAGAAGATGTCCCTCTCTCTGACAGGGAGTTGGAACTAGATGGTCTTTAAGGTCCAACCCAACCCATTCCTTGATTCAGTGATTTCACATTCACTTTCTTGCATCCAGTATTGCTGATGGGTGTCTAAAATGGTCTCAAACCCAGCTCCTTTAGCAGCACTTGAAGACAGTGCCCAGTCACAAAAGGTGGTGAAGTCCAGGTCACTTCCTCTTCTTCACATAGTCCACCAGCTGCAGCTTTCTTTGTGAGGATGATTTGTCTAAAGAAGCCCTTCATTTATGAAAGAGAGGATTCACTAATTTGAATTTGACTTTAGGACAAAATCAGTGAATTTAACTTTTGTCCTAAAGCATAGGAGCCTGAATGCCAGAATTACCATGGGTGGTATTTCCAGGGATCATCTCACCTGTGGGATAGGCTCCTCTAGATGCATTCATAGATTCATGGAATGGTTTGGGTTGGAAGGGATCATCTGATTCCAACAACCCTGCCGTGGGCAGGAACACCTCCTACTAGACCAGGTTGCTCAAGGCCTTGGAGACCTCCAGATAACATAGCTGTGGGCCTCAGGTGCTGATCAGGGGCTCAGAGCGGCTGCTCTGTTCGCTCGGCACATTTCCTGACTGGGAGTTGTTTGGTGGAGTGCTAATTCAGGCAGGACTTTGGCTCATCTGTGTTCTTCCAGCCCCTTCTTATTTTCTGAGTGACTGTAGACAGAGTTCTCCTGCTGGCTTCAGCTGTTCTTAAAATTCACATTCCCTTTTCTTCTCAGCTTTGTGCCTCTCTGCCCACGATCCCTTGCAGAAAAACAGACCTTCATCTTGCTATTAACAGAGGTGCTCTCAACCTTTTCGTGCCATCATCAGTGCCACAGGCCCTTTGCTTATCATTTCAGCCTAGGCTGCCTTGAAGACTCACAGCAGCTCTTTCCAAGGAAGCACACTGAACTGGGCAATGTCTGCTCAGTTGGTTTTGAAATCCTACCAGGAGAGAGATTTGATTCAGCAGCAATTACTTAT